>NC_068432.1:40054150-40186650 GCF_023373465.1 Oncorhynchus keta
AGAGAGAGAGAGAGAGAGAGAGAGAGAGAGAGCAGTATTTGTGTTTATGGGGGAGGGTGGAAGAGTAGGGGTTTGATCCAGGCCTGGGCTGTGTACTGTATATTCTATAACGGTATTTGAATATTTGGTTTGTTAAATGTGATACGCCGTGTGTAATGTCCATTTTTATAGTTTACTCTGCTACTTGAGTCATCTCTCTCCGCTCTCTCTCTCTCAATTCAATTCAATTCAACGGGCTTTATTGGCATGGGAAACGTATGTTAACCAAAGGTTAGATAGGTAGATAATATACAAAAGTGAAATAAACAATACAAATTAACTGTAAACATTACACATACAGAAGTTTCAAAACAGTAAAGACATTACAAATGTCATATTATATATATATATATATATATATATATATATATATATATATACACTTCTCAAAAAAATAAAGGAAACACCAAAATAACACATCCTATTATCAATGGAAATCAAATTTGTCAACCCATGGAGGTCTGGATTTGGAGTCACACTCAAAATTAAAGTGGAAAACCACACTACAGGCTGATCCAACTTTGATGTAATGTCCTTAAAACAAGTCAAAATGAGGCCCAGTAGTGTGTGTGGCCTTCACGTGCCTGTATGACCTCCCTACAACGCCTGGGCATGCTCCTGCTGAGGTGGTGGATAGTCTCCTGAGGGATCTCCTTCAAGACCTGGACCAAAGCATCCGCCAACTCCTGGACAGATGGACAGATGGATGGAGCGAGATATGATGTCCCAGATGTGCTCAATTGGATTCAGGTCTGGGGAACGGGTGGGCCAGTCCATAGCATCAATGCCTTCCTCTTGTAGGAACTGCTGACACACTCCAGCCACATGAGGTCTAGCATTGTCTTGCATTAGGAGGAACCCAGGGCCAACCGCACCAGCATATGGTCTCACAAAGGGTTCTGAGGATCTCATCACGGTACCTAATGGCAGTCAGGCTACCTCTGGCGAGCACATGGAGGGCTGTGCGGCCCCCTAAAGAAATGCCACCCCACACCATGATTGACCCACCGCCAAACCGGTCATGCTGGAGGATGTTGCAGGCAGCAGAACGTTCTCCACGGTCGTCTCCAGACTCTGTTACGTCTGTCACATGTGCTCAGTGTGAACCTGCTTTCATCTGTGACGAGCACAGGGCGCCAGTGGCGAATTTGCCAATCTTGGTGTTCTCTGGCAAATGCCAAACGTCCTGCACGGTGTTGGGCTGTAAGCACAACCCCCACCTGTGGATGTCGGGCCCTCATACCACCCTCATGGAGTCTGTTTCTGACCATTTGAGCAGACACATGCACATTTGTGGCCTGCTGGAGGTCATTTTGCAGGGCTCTGGCAGTGCTCATCCTGCTCCTCCTTGCACAAAGGAGGTAGCGGTCCTGCTGCTGGGTTGTTGCCCTCCTACGTCCTCCTCCACGTCTCCTGATGTACTGGCCTGTCTCCTGGTAGCGCCTCCATGCCCTGGACACTACACTGACAGACACAGCAAACCTTCTTGCCACAGCTCGCATTGATGTTCCATCCTGGGTGAGCTGCACTACCTGAGCCACTTGTGTGGGTTGTAGACTCCGTCTCATGCTACCACTAGAGTGAAAGCACCGCCAGCATTCAAAAGTGACCAAAACATCAGCCAGGAAGCATAGGAACTGAGAAGTGGTCTGTGGTCACCACCTGCAGAACCACTCCTTTATTGGGGGTGTCTTGCTAATTGCCTATAATTTCCACCTGTTGTCTATTCCATTTGCACAACAGCATGTGAAATTTATTGTCAATCAGTGTTGCTTCCTAAGTTCCTTTGAGCAGTGTATATATATACAGTGTTGTAACAATGTACAAATGGTTAAGGAAAATAAATCATCATAAATATGGGTTGTATTTACAATGGTGTTTGTTCTTCACTGTTGCCCTTTTCTCGTGGCAACAGGTCACACATCTTGCTGCTGTGATGGCACACTGTGGAATTTCACCCAGTAGATATGGGAGTTTTTCAAAATTGGACATTGGGCAGGAGGTTAGGAAGTGCAGCTCAGTTTCCACCTCATTTTGTGGGCAGTGAGCACATAGCCTGTCTTCTCTTGAGAGCCATGTCTGCCTACGGCGGCCTTTCTCAATAGCAAGGCTATGCTCACTAAGTCTATACATAGTCAAAGCTTTCCTTCGGTTTGGGTCAGTCACGGTGTTCAGGTATTCTGCCACTCTCTCTCTCTCTCTCTCTCTCTCTCTCTCTCTCTCTCTCTCTCTCTCTCTCTCTCTCTCTCTCTCTCTCTCCATGCCGCTTTCCATACAGACCTAGTCCCACCCCCTGTCACTCAAGGTTTGCATTTGTTGTTGCTTGACCACGAGACACTTTCGTTCAGTCTGCGTGGTCAATGCAGCACATGCAACAATGTTGTTTCCACTTTGATCTTAATAGAAATCCAGTGTTTTATAATTACAATATTAGTATCTTCTAAATCAAAGAGGAATAGGTGAAGAATGAAAATGTTGGCTATATGAATAAAGATTTAATGTAGCCAAAGATTATAGGGTCCCCTAGGAAACACTGAACATCGTCCATGGCATTTCCATTTGTTGTCATGTCAATCAACACTGTATTCAAAGTGCCCATTATGATTTATATGCTAACTATATAATTAGAATAAACATCCTATTTCCATGATTCCAAAAGTTCACCCAAGTGTTTTGCTCTAAATTCGCAATTGCAACATTTGGTTAAATATAAGTCCTAGTTTTTTGCCCATATCGTGGCAGTGTGGATATGATCTCACATGAGTGCAGGAAATGCAGAGCTTAATGAAATGCAGGAAATTATTTTAGGTTGAAGTTGAATTGAACAGTATAAAACAATCCGAATGCAGAAAGACTCACTGAAATAATGTTTAATATATGTGATACCACCCTAGGGTCACGCACTACTCATGAAGCAAATTTAGAACTTTTATTCATCAAAAACATAAAATACCATCAAATACCATCAAAAATACCATGATATGATATTTTGGCGATATCGCCCAACCCTAGGTTGAACCTCTTTCTTTATCTTTTATCTTTTATTAATTTTTAAAAATTTTTTTTTTTATCTGTCTGTCTGTCTGTCTGTCTGTCTGTCTGTCTGTCTGTCTGTCTGTCTGTGTCTCTGTCTGTCTCCCCAAGTCTCATTGAGAGCATAGAGAGTTTGGCTCTGGTCTATCCCCACCTCCCTCTTCCCCTGTCTGTAGCTGGCTGCTGTTCTGTAACTGGCCAGTCCAGACCTGTAGATGGTGACTGATTGACAGGCAGGTAGCATCAGGGTGGTGATTAAAACTCTCTGCTCCCTCCAGCGCTCCAGACAAAGCCTGACCCCTGACCTCTAGTCCCCTCTACACCAGCTGCTACATCCAGGAGCCACGGAGCCCTTTCTAACATCTCTAACCCTGCCCTACATGTAGGGGAGGTGTCGGGCAAAGTTATAGAAGAGGTAGAAAAGGGCTGCAGGTAGCCTAGCGGTTAAGAGCATTGGGCCAGTAACTGAAAGGTTGCTGGTTTGAATCCCCGAGCCGACTCGGTGACCAATCTGTCTATGTGCCCTTGAGCAAGGCACTTAACTCTAATTGGTCCTGTAAGTCACTCTGGATAAGAGTGTCTGTAAAATGAGATAGAGGGTGGTAGAGATACATTCCCAGAGGTAATTAAGTTTGAACCTTATCTGACTGCTCTGCACCCATCGGCCACAGTATTAGTTATCTCTCTCAGTGACACCACCCATCTCTCTTTGAATGGCATTTTTGGCCAATCTGGGTAAAAGCTGTCCTCAGGCACAGATCTAAGATAATCTGATCCTCCCCCAAACCATACCTTAACCTATATGGTTGGAAAAAGAAAAACTGACTGTAGATCTTTAAGTCTTGAGGCAATTTCATCTTTCTCCATGTTTGACCCGCCCTCCTCTCTGTCCTCCATTTTGCACTTACAGTTTCGGGATGAACCATGATGGAATAGGAAACTCATGTGGGACTAAAGGCCATGAAGCAGCCAAGCTGATGGCGGCCCACATCACAGCTAACACCAACCCCTTCTCCTGGTCGGCCTGCAGTAAGAACTACATCACCAGCTTCCTCGAGTAAGTGGAAGAGGGACATTCCTCAGCGTGTGTGTGTGTACCTATCTCTGCCTGTGTGTAGATATCTCAGTTTATTCTCACTTAAAACCACCTATTGAAACTCTTGTACATATCCTGAACCAATCCTTAACTTCCTCAGTCTGTAAAAAGACATGTATGGCCTTCCAGCCATCCAAACATTGATCCTAGGTTTTGAGACAAACAGAAAGCCTACACTTCTCCTCCTCAAGATGATCTTTCTCTCCATGCCTTGAATAACAGATCGATTTGTTTTCTTGCTTCAGTGAAGAAGGATAATTCTTAGATTATTTCAAATATTTGTCTTAATTTGATAAGTGTCCCTCAGGACTGGCTGATGGTAGCAGATAGAGTCTGGGTTTAGAAGTATGAAATAAATCTTCCAGTCAGACAGCGTCCATAGAAAACAAAGTCACTTGGCCTTGAAGGTCCTCAACTCTTAAACTCGTTGAATGGTTTTCAGTGAGCATATATGTGTGTGTGTGTGTGTGTGTGTGTGTGTGTGTGTGTGTGTGTGTGTGTGTGTGTGTGTGTGTGTGTGTGTGTGTGTGTGTGTGTGTGTGTGTGTGTGTGTGTGTGTGTGTGTGTGTGAGCAGGGATAATGGTGGTTCTGGTTGTCAGAGTGTGTTCTTTGGTGAAAGCCTTCAGAGTGCTACTTGCAACACAAAGTAGCATTGGCACATAAACATAGACATTACAGTACCATGTGCCAACTTCTCACAGTAACACACAGGGATGCCTCTTCACGGTTTCTGGACCTTCTCACTATGGCCTTCTCTTCTCACAGTTGGATCATCTTGGAGTCTAGTACTGTTTCAGACCATGGGCATAGAGGATTCATATTTTGTGACCCCTTATTTCTGGCACTGTTTCTCCTTTGAAAGTCTGTTGTAGATGGATTGTATAAGCTTTCACAGAATTCATTTTTGTCTGTGTCTTTTCAGTTCTGCTTTTTACTTTTTCATGTCTGTCTTTCTCCTATGAAGTTTTGTCTGTAAACTAGACTCACCCTCCCGAGGGTTCTCTCCCTCCAACAGATTTGTAGATATGTCACACGTTTCTTCTTGCCAAGTAAAAAACTTTGGCTGTGGTCTTGGCCTAGATACACTGGTGCAATATGTGGCTGGTTTTTGGGGTTCTGAAGAATGGTTTATGAATGCAAACATAGTTCAGACACAGTATGTCATAAATCAATAGTTTAGTAACTTTTAGCCTAGTTACGTTCACTATAGACATAGGACATGGCGAACACTCCAGTGTGGTCACTGGCCAATCCTTTTGAGCTTTTGTATTGAACCAATATCTAGTCTTAAAGGAATATTCCACCCAAATACTATCTTTTGGTATTTGTTTCATTAGTCCATTGTTGACATAGTCCCAAAAATGGTTTGCTTGTCAACAATCAAGTTTTCAAGATATGTAACTTTCTTAATATAGAAATCGTCCCCACATAATGCAAAATGAATCATACAGGGACGATTGCTGTAATTTGAAAGTTACATTACATAGAATGAAATACGTTCTTATATTATTATAACTAGTAATAATTCCGAGTTAATCTAGTTAATATCTATGGGCTCCCGAGTGGCGCAGCGGTCTAAGGCACTGTAAATCCAGCGCAGAGACGTCACTACAATCCCTGGTTCGAATCCAGGCTGTATCACATCTAGCCGTGATTGGGAGTCCCGCAGGGCGGTGCACAATTGCCCCTGTGTCGTCTGGTTTTGGCCCGGGTAGGCCACCATTGTAAATAAGACATTTCTTAACTGAATTGCCAAATTAAATAAAGGTTAAATAAATAAATAATAAAATATCTAGTCTTAACATAGCTGACCAAGGTGGGAGTTGAGGGACCGGTTCTTATTAGAAGGTGCAGTCTGATAGTGTGGATTAGATGTGCAGTCTGTCTGATAGTGTGGATTAGATGTGCAGTCTGATAGTGTGGATTAGATGTGCTGTCTGATTCTGATAGTGTGGGTTAGGTGTGCAGTCTGATAGTGTGGATTAGATGTGATAGTCTGATAGTGTGGATGTGATAGTGTGTGCAGTCTGATAGTGTGGATTAGATGTGCAGTCTGATAGTGTGGGTTAGATGTGCAGTCTGATAGTGTGGATTAGATGTGCAGTCTGATAGTGTGGATTAGATGTGTGCAGTCTGATAGTGTGGGTTAGGTGTGCAGTCTGATAGTGTGGGTTAGGTGTGCAGTCTGATAGTGTGGATTAGATGTGCAGTCTGATAGTGTGGGTTAGGTGTGCAGTCTGATAGTGTGGATTAGATGTGCAGTCTGATAGTGTGGGTTAGGTGTGCAGTCTGATAGTGTGGGTTAGGTGTGCAGTCTGATAGTGTGGGTTAGGTGTGCAGTCTGATAGTGTAGAATAGATGTGCAGTCTGATAGTGTGGGATAGATGTGCAGTCTGATAGTGTGGATTAGATGTGCAGTCTGATAGTGTGGGTTTGGTGTGCAGTCGGATAGTGTGGATTAAATGTGCAGTCTGATAGTGTGGGTTAGGTGTGCAGTCTGATAGTGTGGGTTTGGTGTGCAGTCTGATAGTGTGGATTAGATGTGCAGTCTGATAGTGTGGGTTAGATGTGCAGTCTGATAGTGTGGATTAGATGTGCAGTCTGATAGTGTGGGTTAGATGTGCAGTCTGATAGTGTGGATTAGATGTGCTGTCTGATAGTGTGGATTAGATGTGCTGTCTGATAGTGTGGATTAGATGTGCAGTCTGATAGTGTGGGTTAGGTGTGCAGTCTGATAGTGTGGGTTAGATGTGCAGTCTGATAGTCTGGGTTAGATGTGCATAGTCTTAGATAGTGTGGGTTAGATGTGTGTGGGTTATTCTGATAGTGTGGATTAGCCGTTTGATAGTGTGGATTAGATGTGCAGTCTGATAGTGTGGATTAGATGTGGATTAGATGTGCAGTCTGATAGTGTGGATTAGGTGTGCAGTCTGATAGTGTGGATTAGATGTGCAGTCTGATAGTGTGGATTAGATGTGCAGTCTGATAGTGTGGATTAGATGTGCAGTCTGATAGTGTGGGTTAGATGTGCAGTCTGATAGTGTGGATTAGATGTGCAGTCTGATAGTGTGGATTAGATGTGCAGTCTGATAGTGTGGGTTAGATGTGCAGTCTGATAGTGTGGATTAGATGTGCAGTCTGATAGTGTGGGTTAGATGTGCAGTCTGATAGTGTGGATTAGATGTGCAGTCTGATAGTGTGGGTTAGATGTGCAGTCTGATAGTGTGGGTTAGGTGTGCAGTCTGATAGTGTGGGTTAGATGTGCAGTCTGATAGTGTGGAATAGATGTGCAGTCTGATAGTGTGGGATAGATGTGCAGTCTGATAGTGTGGATTAGATGTGCAGTCTGATAGTGTGGGTTAGGTGTGCAGTCTGAGTAGTGTGGTTAGATATCTGATGGGTTAGTCTGATAGTGTGGATTAGTGTGCTGTCTGATAGTGTGGATTAGATGTGCAGTCTGATAGTGTGGGTTAGGTGTGCAGTCTGATAGTGTGGATTAGATGTGCTGTCTGATAGTGTGGATTAGATGTGCAGTCTGATAGTGTGGGTTGAAGTGCAGTCTGATGCTGTGGATTAGATGTGCAGTCTGATAGTGTGGGTTAGATGTGCAGTCTGATATTGTGGATTAGATGTGCTGTCTGATAGTGTGGATTAGATGTGCTGTCTGATAGTGTGGGTTAGATGTGCAGTCTGATAGTGTGGGTTAGATGTGCCGTTTGATAGTGTGGATTAGATGTGCAGTCTGATAGTGTGGATTAGATGTGCAGTCTGATAGTGTGGATTAGATGTGCAGTCTGATGTGTGGAGATGTGCTGTCTGATAGTGTGGGTTAGGTGTGCAGTCTGATAGTTAGATGTGCAGTCTGATGGTGCAGTCTGAGGTGTGTGCAGTCTGATAGTGTGGGTTAGGTGTGCAGTCTGATAGTGTGGATTAGATGTGCAGTCTGATAGTGTGGGTTAGATGTGCAGTCTGATAGTGTGGATTAGATGTGCTGTCTGATAGTGTGGATTAGATGTGCTGTCTGATAGTGTGGGTTAGATGTGCAGTCTGATAGTGTGGGTTAGATGTGATAGTGTGGATTAGTGTGGTTAGTGTGGGATTAGATGTGCAGTCTGATAGTGTGGATTAGATGTGCAGTCTGATAGTGTGGATTAGATGTGCTGTCTGATAGTGTGGATTAGATGTGCAGTCTGATAGTGTGGATTAGATGTGCAGTCTGATAGTGTGGATTAGATGTGCTGTCTGATAGTGTGGATTAGATGTGCAGTCTGATAGTGTGGATTAGATGTGCAGTCTGATAGTGTGGGTTAGATGCAGTCTGATAGTGTGTGTCTGATAGTGTGGGTTAGATGTGCAGTCTGATAGTGTGGATTAGATGTGCAGTCTGATAGTGTGGGTTAGGTGTGCAGTCTGATAGTGTGGATTAGATGTGCAGTCTGATAGTGTCTGATAGTGTGGATTAGATGTGCAGTCTGATAGTGTGGATTAGATGTGCAGTCTGATAGTGTGGGTTAGGTGTGCAGTCTGATAGTGTGGATTAGATGTGCAGTCTGATAGTGTGGGTTAGATGTGCAGTCTGATAGTGTGGGTTAGATGTGCAGTCTGATAGTGTGGATTAGATGTGCAGTCTGATAGTGTGGATTAGATGTGCAGTCTGATAGTGTGGATTAGATGTGCAGTCTGATAGTGTGGGTTAGGTGTGCAGTCTGATAGTGTGGGTTAGGTGTGCAGTCTGATAGTGTGGATTAGATGTCCAGTCTGATAGTGTGTGTTTGGTGTGCAGTCGGATAGTGTGGATTAAATGTGCAGTCGGATAATGTGGGTTAGGTGTGCAGTCTGATAGTGTGGATTAGATGTGCAGTCTGATAGTGTGGGTTAGATGTGCAGTCTGATAGTGTGGATTAGATGTGCTGTCTGATAGTGTGGATTAGATGTGCTGTCTGATAGTGTGGGTTAGGTGTGCAGTCTGATAGTGTGGGTTAGGTGTGCAGTCTGATAGTGTGGGTTAGATGTGCAGTCTGATAGTGTGGATTAGATGTGCAGTCTGATAGTGTGGATTAGATGTGCAGTCTGATAGTGTGGGTTAGTCTGATAGTGTGGATTAGATGTGCAGTCTGATAGTGTGGGTTAGGTGTGCAGTCTGATAGTGTGGGTTAGGTGTGCAGTCTGATAGTGTGGGTTAGGTGTGCAGTCTGATAGTGTGGAATAGATGTGCAGTCTGATAGTGTGGGTTTGATGTGCAGTCTGATAGTGTGGATTAGATGTGCAGTCTGATAGTGTGGGTTAGATGTGCAGTCTGATAGTGTGGGTTAGATGTGCAGTCTGATAGTGTGGGTTAGATGTGCAGTCTGATAGTGTGGATTATATGTGCAGTCTGATAGTGTGGATTAGATGTGCAGTCTGATAGTGTGGATTAGATGTGCAGTCTGATAGTGTGGATTAGATGTGCAGTCTGATAGTGTGGATTAGATGTGCAGTCTGATAGTGTGGATTAGATGTGCAGTCTGATAGTGTGGGTTAGATGTGCAGTCTGATAGTGTGGATTAGATGTGCAGTCTGATAGTGTAGATTAGATGTGCAGTCTGATAGTGTGTATTAGATGTGCAGTCTGATAGTGTGGGTTAGGTGTGCAGTCTGATAGTGTGGATTAGATGTGCAGTCTGATAGTGTGGGTTAGGTGTGCAGTCTGATAGTGTGGATTAGATGTGCAGTCTGATAGTGTGGATTAGATGTGCAGTCTGATAGTGTGGATTAGATGTGCAGTCTGATAGTGTTAGGGTGCAGTCTGATAGTGTGCAGTCTGATTAGTGTGGATTAGATGTGCAGTCTGATAGTGTGTCTGATAGTGTGGGGATGTGCAGTCTGATAGTGTGGTCTGATTAGATGTGCAGTCTGATAGTGTGGATTAGATGTGCAGTCTGATAGTGTGGATTAGGATTAGATGTGCAGTCTGATAGTGTGGGTTTAGGTGTGCAGTCTGATATTTAGTGTGGTTAGGTGGGTTAGATGCAGTCTGATAGTGTGGGTTAGATGTGCAGTCTGATAGTGTGGATTAGATGTGCAGTCTGATAGTGTGGGTTAGATGTGCAGTCTGATAGTGTGGGTTAGATGTGCAGTCTGATGGTGTGGGTTAGGTTTGCAGTCTGATAGTGTGGATTAGATGTGCAGTCTGATAGTGTGGGTTAGGTGTGCAGTCTGATAGTGTGGATTAGATGTGCAGTCTGATAGTGTGGATTAGATGTGCAGTCTGATAGTGTGGATTAGATGTGCAGTCTGATAGTGTGGATTAGATGTGCAGTCTGATAGTGTGGATTAGATGTGCAGTCTGATAGTGTGGATTAGATGTGCAGTCTGATAGTGTGGATTAGATGTGCAGTCTGATAGTGTGGGTTAGATGTGCTGGGTTAGTGTGTGCAGTCTGATAGTGTGGGTTAGGTGTGCAGTCTGATAGTGTAGAATAGATGTGCAGTCTGATAGTGTGGGTTAGATGTGCAGTCTGATAGTGTGGATTAGATGTGCAGTCTGAGTCGGATGGTGTGGGTTAGGTTTGCAGTCTGATAGTGTGGATTAGATGTGCAGTCTGATAGTGTGGGTTAGGTGTGCAGTCTGATAGTGTGGATTAGATGTGTGGGTTAGATGTGCAGT
Organism: Oncorhynchus keta; assembly: GCF_023373465.1. Lineage (NCBI taxonomy): Eukaryota > Metazoa > Chordata > Actinopteri > Salmoniformes > Salmonidae > Oncorhynchus > Oncorhynchus keta. Next base: position 40,064,965 of record NC_068432.1, read on the forward strand.
CTGATAGTGTGGGTTAGATTAGATGTGCAGTCTGATAGTGTGGATTAGATTAGATGTGCAGTCTGATGTGCAGTCTGAGTGTGGTGCAGTTAGATGTGCAGTCTGATAGTGTGGATTAGATGTGCAGTCTGATAGTGTGGATTAGATGTGCAGTCTGATAGTGTGGATTAGATGTGCAGTCTGATAGTGTGGATTAGATGTGCAGTCTGATAGTGGGTTAGATGTGCAGTCTGATAGTGTGGATTAGATGTGCAGTCTGATAGTGTGGATTAGATGTGCAGTCTGATAGTGTGGATTAGATGTGCAGTCTGATAGTGTGGATTAGATGTGCAGTGTTGATAGTGTGGATTAGATGTGCAGTCTGATAGTGTGGATTAGATGTGCAGTCTGATAGTGTGGATTAGATGTGCAGTCTGATAGTGTGGATTAGATGTGCAGTCTGATAGTGTGGATTAGATCTGATGTGTGGGTTAGATGTGCAGTCTGATAGTGTGGATTAGATGTGCAGTCTGATAGTGTGGATTAGATGTGCAGTCTGATAGTGTGGGTTAGATGTGCAGTCTGATTGGAGATGTGCTGTCTGATAGTGTGGGTTAGATGTGCAGTCTGATAGTGTGGGTTAGATGTGCAGTCTGATAGTGTGGATTAGATGTGCAGTCTGATAGTGTGGATTAGATGTGCAGTCTGATAGTGTGGATTAGATGTGCAGTCTGATAGTGTGGATTAGATGTGCAGTCTGATAGTGTGGATTAGATGTGCAGTCTGATAGTGTGGATTAGATGTGCAGTCTGATAGTGTGGATTAGATGTGCAGTCTGATAGTGTGGATTAGATGTGCAGTCTGATAGTGTGGATTAGATGTGCCGTTTGATAGTGTGGATTAGATGTGCAGTCTGATAGTGTGGATTAGATGTGCAGTCTGATAGTGTGGATTAGATGTGCAGTCTGATAGTGTGGATTAGATGTGCTGTCTGATAGTGTGGATTAGATGTGCAGTCTGATAGTGTGGATTAGTGCAGTCTGATGTGGATTAGATGTGCAGTCTGATAGTGTGGATTAGATGTGCAGTCTGATAGTGTGGATTAGATGTGCAGTCTGATAGTGTGGATTAGATGTGCAGTCTGATAGTGTGGATTAGATGTGCAGTCTGATAGTGTGGATTAGATGTGCAGTCTGATAGTGTGGATTAGATGTGCAGTCTGATAGTGTGGATTAGATGTGCAGTCTGATAGTGTGGATTAGATGTGCAGTCTGATAGTGTGGATTAGATGTGCAGTCTGATAGTGTGGATTAGATGTGCAGTCTGATAGTGTGGATTAGATGTGCAGTCTGATAGTGTGGGTTAGGTGTGCAGTCTGATAGTGTGGGTTAGATGTGCAGTCTGATAGTGTGGATTAGATGTGCAGTCTGATAGTGTGGGTTAGATGTGCAGTCTGATAGTGTGGGTTAGGTGTGCAGTCTGATAGTGTGGATTAGATGTTGAGTCGGATGGTGTGGGTTAGGTTTGCAGTCTGATAGTGTGGATTAGATGTGCAGTCTGATAGTGTGGGTTAGGTGTGCAGTCTGATAGTGTGAGGTGCAGTAGATGTGCAGTCTGATAGTGTGGATTAGATGTGCAGTCTGATAGTGTGGATTAGATGTGCAGTCTGATAGTGTGGATTAGATGTGCAGTCTGATAGTGTGGATTAGATGTGCAGTTTGATAGTGTGGATTAGATGTGCAGTCTGATAGTGTGGATTAGATGTGCAGTCTGATAGTGTGGATTAGATGTGTCTGATTAGATGTGCAGTCTGATAGTGTGGATTAGATGTGCAGTCTGATAGTGTGGATTAGATGTGCAGTCTGATAGTATGGATTAGATGTGCAGTCTGATAGTGTGGATTAGATGTGCAGATCTGATTAGTGTCTGATAGTGTGGATTAGATGTGCAGTCTGATGATTAGTGTGCAGTCTGATTAGATGTGCAGTCTGATATTGTGGATTAGATGTGCAGTCTGATAGTGTGGATTAGATGTGCAGTCTGATAGTGTGGATTAGATGTGCAGTCTGATAGTGTGGATTAGATGTGCAGTCTGATAGTGTGGATTAGATGTGCAGTCTGATAGTGTGGATTAGATGTGCAGTCTGATAGTGTGGATTAGATGTGCAGTCTGATAGTGTGGATTAGATGTGCAGTTTGATAGTGTGGATTAGATGTGCAGTCTGATAGTGTGGATTAGATGTGCAGTCTGATAGTGTGGATTAGATGTGCAGTCTGATAGTGTGGATTAGATGTGCAGTCTGATAGTGTGGATTAGATGTGCAGCAGTCTGTGTGTGGATTAGATGTGCAGTCTGATAGCGTGGATTAGATGTGCAGTCTGATAGTGTGGATTAGATGTGCAGTCTGATAGTGTGGATTAGATGTGCAGTCTGATAGTGTGGATTAGATGTGCAGTCTGATAGTGTGGATTAGATGTGCAGTCTGATAGTGTGGATTAGATGTGCAGTCTGATAGTGTGGATTAGATGTGCAGTCTGATAGCGTGGATTAGATGTGCAGTCTGATAGTGTGGATTAGATGTGCAGTCTGATAGTGTGGATTAGATGTGCAGTCTGATAGCGTGGATTAGATGTGCAGTCTGATAGTGTGGATTAGATGTGCAGTCTGATAGTGTGGATTAGATGTGCAGTCTGATAGTGTGGATTAGATGTGCAGTCTGATAGTTTCGGTGTAGCTCCTACTGATGAGACAACTTGTAGGTGAAATGGTTATTCTGATCAGACAGTCCCAACCTCTGATCAAGAAGAGGGAGACTGTGATGGCACAGCTCTCGAGTTCACTCCCTCTTTCCTCTATTCTGTTTCTTTCTGTTCTCTCTGTCATTCCTCTCTCTCCTTCCCCCTCTCTCTTTCTGGGTCTGTGAATTCATAAACTAAACGTATCTAAGCGTTTATGTTGTCAGCGAGCCATCTTATCCTTTCGAGGGATGAGAAGCATTCTGCAGCACACTGCTACTGCTGCCACGGCTCTGATGTGTATTACAATGACTCTAATGTGTATTACAATGATTCTAATGTGTATTACAATGACTCTAATGTGTATTACAATGACTCTAATGTGTATTACAATGGATCTAATGTGTATTACAATGACTCTAATGTGTATTACAATGACTCTAATGTGTATTACAATGGCTCTAATGTGTATTACAATGACTCTAATGTGTATTACAATGACTCTAATGTGTATTACAATGACTCTAATGTGTATTACAATGACTCTAATGTGTATTACAATGGCTCTAATGTGTATTACAATGACTCTAATGTGTATTACAATGACTCTAATGTGTATTACAATGGCTCTAATGTGTATTACAATGACTCTAATGTGTATTACAATGACTCTAATGTGTATTACAATGACTATTACTAACCCTGAGTAGTAGTAGTTGTAGTAATAATAGTACCAGTGGTTATCGTAGAAGTAAAAGTTATAGCTATCGTAAATATAGCAGAGCAGGACATAGTAATAGTCTTCGGTAAGAGCCAGTCGTCTGCCCTCAGAGCGGACAGGGAGACAGGGAGAGAACAGAGACGCATCCGTTCAGCAACACCACCATGTCTTAAACAAGCTCAACTTCCCAACCCAGAATAAACACACACAACCAACCTAACAAAAGCTGCTCTGTCTGTCCTGCCTGCTTTCCTGGCCACACTTTTAGTATTTCTGTTTTTTCGGGCAGCGTTAAAAAGTTGCTAAACCAGAATACAAAATTGCAGTCTTTCTCTGTGTGACTTTTCAGAGTGAGTTCTCTGTGCTTTGTCTTTCTGTGTGTGTGTTTTTGTGTGTGTGTTTGTGTGTTTTTGTGTGTGTGCTTGTTTTCAGAGTGAGTTCTCTGTGTGTGTGTTTGTGTGTAAGTGCGTGTGTGCGTGTGTGCATCGGACATATTTCTATCTGACAAACAGATTAAACAGAGTTCCAGCTTTGGACTGGTGACCTCAGGACTTTTCTCTCTCTTTCTCTCCTTCTGTCATTTTACTGGCTCCTCTGTGGATTCCATACTTACGGTGCCGTCACAGCGCCATATCAGCGGAGAGCAGTGAGTTTTAGACAAACAGACAGACAAACAGACACCGTTGGCTGCTCATAGTCTGGGTTTTCCTCCTCTCTACTCCTTGTTGTGTTTTTCCTCGTCTATACATTTTTTCACCTCTTCTCCCCCTTCACTCTATCTATTGGGTAAGAGGCAGACTTCTCCCCCTTCACTCTATTTATAGGGTTAGAGGCAGACTTCTCCCCCTTCACTCTATCTGTAAGGTTAGAGGCAGACAAGGGTTCCTCTCTGTTTTGACACATGAATGATGCAGTGCCACACAATTGAAACCATACAAGACAGGTGTGACTAGGGTTGTTATAAACTGTATTTTCATCATAAGTCATTTGAATTCATTGTGGTGAAATTGTGAGAGAATGTGTACAGTATAGGGTGAGAGGTGGCCTGTAAAAGAAAGGATTGATGTTATGCTGCTAAACCAGTGATCCTCTCTCCTGGTCATGGAGGGCTGCAGTATGTTTACTTAGCTAGTAGCTTCCGTCTGCCCCGTGTTTCCAAAACTCTCCCGGAGCCATTCCATTTATTTGATCTATTCCAACGCTAGCACACCTGATTCAACCATTCAACTAATCATCAAGCCCTTGATTAGTCCAATAAGGTGCGGTAGACCTGGAACAGACCTGGAGAGCTAGCTTTGAACGGCTGGGGGGTACTGGAGGAGAGCTCGCCTTGAACGGCTGGCGGGTACTGGAGAAGAGAGCTAGCCTTGAACGGCTGGCGGGTACTGGAGGAGAGAGCTAGCCTTGAACGGCTGGGGGGTACTGGAGGAGAGCTAGCCTTGAACGGCTGGGGGGTACTGGAGGAGAGCTCGCCTTGAACGGCTGGCGGGTACTGGAGGAGAGAGCTAGCCTTGAACGGCTGGCGGGTACTGGAGGAGAGAGCTAGCCTTGAACGGCTGGGGGGTACTGGAGGAGAGCTAGCCTTGAACGGCTGGGGGGTACTGGAGGAGAGCTCGCCTTGAACGGCTGGCGGGTACTGGAGGAGAGAGCTAGCCTTGAACGGCTGGGGGGTACTGGAGGAGAGCTAGTCTTGAACAGCTGGGGGGTACTGGAGGAAAGTTTGGGAACCGCCACCATAGGCTCTGTGGGTGTGGTGTGTAAGAAACAATCCTATTGTAGGTTTGTTTTTTTGACAGCTCAGGTCGGGGGACGTGTCTGGACAATGAACCTCTGAAACGAGACTTCCTGTACCCAACAGTGGCCCCGGGGCAGGTGTACGACGCAGACGAGCAGTGTCGCTTCCAGTACGGAGCCTCTTCACGACAGTGTAAATATGGGGTAAGAAACCCGCGTCTCTCTGACTCTACAGTATGCATACAGTCTCTCTCCCCTACATCGGAGGACCATGCTGTTAAGGGAATAGTTGATCATAATCAGGGTGTTATCATCATAATCAGGGTGTTATTATCATAATCGGGGTGTTATTATCATAATCATGGTGTTATTATCATAATCATGGTGTTATTATCATAATCAGGGTGTTATCATCATAATCATGGTGTTGTTATCATAATCAGGGTGTTATTATCATAATCATGGAGTTATTATCATGATCATGGTGTTATTATCATAATCATGGTGTTATTATCATAATCAGGGTGTTATCATCATAATCAGGGTGTTATTATCATAATCATGGAGTTATTATCATAATCATGGTGTTATTATCATAATCAGGGTGTTATCATCATAATTGGGGTGTTATCATCATAATCAGGGTGTTATTATCATAATCAGGGTGTTATTATCATAATCATGGTGTTATTATCATAATCATGGTGTTATTATCATAATTGGGGTGTTATAATCATAATCATGGTGTTATTATCATAATCAAGGTGTTATTATCATAATCAGGGTGTTATTATCATAATCATGGAGTTATTATCATAATCATGGTGTTATTATCATAATCAGGGTGTTATCATCATAATTGGGGTGTTATCATCATAATCAGGGTGTTATTATCATAATCAGGGTGTTATTATCATAATCATGGTCTTATTATCATAATCGGGGTGTTATCATCATAATCATGGTGTTATTATCATAATCAAGGTGTTATCATCATAATCAGGGTGTTATCATCATAATCATGATGTTATCATCATAATCAGGGTGTTATCATCATAATCAGGGTGTTATTATCATAATCATGGTGTTATCATCATAATCAGGGTGTTATCATCATAATCATGGTGTTATTATCATAATCAGGGTGTTATTATCATAATCATGGAGTTATTATCATAATCATGATGTTATCATAATCATGGTGTTATTATCATAATCAGGGTGTTATTATCAAAATCAGGGTGGTATCATCATAATCAGGGTGTTATGATCATAATCAGGGCGTTATGATCATAATCAGGGTGTTATTATCATAATCAGGGTGTTATGATCATAATCATGGTGTTATTCTCATAATCATGTTGTTATTATCATAATCGGAGTGTTATCATCATAATCAGGGTGTTATCATCATAATCATGGTGTTATTATCATAATCGGGGTGTTATCATCATAATCATGGTGTTATTATCATAATCGGGGTGTTATCATCATAATCATGGTGTTATCATCATAATCATGGTGTTATTATCATAATCGGGGTGTTATTATGATAATCATGGTGTTATCATAATCATGATGTTATTATCATAATCGGGGTGTTATCATCATAATCATGGTGTTATCATCATAATCATGCTGTTATTATCATAATCGGGGTGTTATTATCATAATCATGGTGTTATCATAATCATGGTGTTATTATCATAATCGGGGTGTTATCATCATAATCATGTTGTTATTATCATAATCGGGGTGTTATCATCATAATCATGTTGTTATTATCATAATCGGGGTGTTATTATCATAATCATGTTGTTATTATCATAATCGGGGTGTTATTATCATAATCGGGGTGTTATTATAATAATCATGTTGTTATTATCATAATCGGGGTGTTATTATCATAATCGGGGTGTTATTATCATAATCATGGTGTTATTCTCATAATCATGGTGTTAATATCATAATCAGGGTGTTATCATCATAATCAGGGTTACGGGTGTAATCTTCATATCACCAGAAGGAGACATCATTGGCACATGGGATAGAGGCGTCTCATCACAGGTCTGACGAGGGAGGTTTTTACACACACACACACACACACACACACACACACACACACACACACACACACACACACACACACACACACACACACACACACACACACACACACACACACACACACACACACACACACACACACACACACACACACACCACAGTTTCATGGAATGCTAATGATTACCCCCCTCCCACCACCTTGTAGAATAACAACCCAGGGTAAATAAAGAAACACGAGCAGAGGGAGAACTAAACCAAGCCACAGAAACAGGAGATGTTGAATGAAAGCCACAACGAATTAATGAACCAATAAGGACAGAAAAAGAGTCTACCATTAGCCGAGATCAAGAGAGTTTATTTTGTTTCATTGAAAGACATATCTGACAGCAGATTACCACAGGCCCCAAATTAAACCCTGTCATTTTGTCTCTTAAGCTCTTAATTGTGGTTTTAGATCAGCATGAAAGACAAACATTTATGAAAGGAAAGCATTCCTCCAGAGCCTGGCTCAGCTGTGTTGCTCTGCGCTGCTCTGTGCCGGGCTGCTTCCAGAATGTAGTCTTTTATCTGCTAGGATTCTGGATTCTGACCTGGAATCAGATCGGTTTCACTCAGCCAGCCAGATGTCTAGTAAAGAGTTGTCTTTAATTAAGAGCTCGCTGATCAAACCCATGTAACCATATAAACAAGTCAAATATCTATGACTGAATGTGTAGTTTACTTTCAGAGTTGATGTTACACTTTTAGAAGAAAAGATGCTATCTAGTTCTGTCCCCATAGGGGACCCTTTGAATAACCCTTTTGGGTAGTTCTACCTGGAACCAAAAAGAGTTATCGTATGGGGACAGCCGAATAACCCTTTTGGAACCCTTTTTTCTAAGAGTGTAGGAAAGGTGACCTCTCTTATCTGGGAGACAGTTACTCTGTACAACACATAAAGCAGAGCAGAGCCTGCTTTAGTGCCACTAAAGACTAAAGAGAACCACTAAAAGATATGGTGGGGTAAGAGAGGTGCAGTAACACTTAACAGTCACTCTTACACATAATGGTTGTGGTGCCCATTATGTTTTTGACCTGGAAGTAGAACTCTCCATTCCCAACCCAGGTTCTAATGGGGAGAGAAAGTTGCTGTTGCTCCTACTGATAAGACCCGACAGCATAGCAGTGGTTTAGTGAAGTGTTTCAATGCTTTCTCCTGTGAAATGGTATAAAAGAAGCCGAGAAATAGTTGTTGAAACATTTTTGGACTCACAGAACTTATTTAATTGACCCTTCACTAAGCCCTGTTGCAACCTCAGACAACATTTTCCAGGGAAGCCCAATTCCCCATTCAACCACTGGTGAAATCCCCTCACAGTGATCTCAAACTGTGTTTTTAATACACAATGAAATGAAACACAGACTTTCCCTTGCTAATCAGGAAACTATTGAGTATGTTGTGACGGACTGTTATTACAATTACTTCACAGGAACCTGGTCAAATTATATTGGTAGTGTAGCTAGCCACTGAATGGCTCTGAATTCACTGTTGGCATACAGTCAAAGCTATAACCTCTTTTGGAGCTAACTAGTGCTCTCAAATTGTATGTATCATGATGTCGACAGCAGATGGTAGGTGTATTTACAGCATTGCTGACTTAGCTAGCGAACATACATTTTGAGAAAACAGGTTATATTAAGTGGCTAGCTAGCGTTAGCAATGTTTGGTGATCAATGAGACTGAGAGCTAGCTAACCAGCTGAGCTAGCAAACAATGTAACAAAACTATCATTTCAGATACAAAAAATACACCATCAGCAGGTTTTGCATTCCAGGAATCACAGTAGCAAGTACTTCTGGTGCTCTGTTAAATTATTTAGCCATTTAAACATGTATTTTTTTTAAAGAACTCAGTTTTTGCCATAGCCCTCAATGGCTTGTGATCATGGGTGTGTCGGACTCAGGGGCGGGAATTAGTGAAGGGTCAATTGAATGGTCATTTCGAACTGACACTCTCAGAATGTTGAAGTCACCAGGGGTTCTATCTAAGTGGAATACAGCTATGACCGGAATGGACTTTTTCATAGTAGGTTAGAAGAACTTATGCAGCAGGTTAGGAGAATGAACGTAGTAGGTAAAAAGAGAGTGAGGTTAAGGTTAGGAAAATGGTTAGGGTTAACTTCCTCTCTGTTAGCTAGATAGTGTATATCCCCCAGACCAGACCAGACCAGACCAGGGACACATGTTCATTTAGACCTGGTTTAGGGGGGGTGGCGCAGTGAGACAGGGCCGACTCAGAGTGGCAGTTTACAGCTTTATTTAATCTATAGCGTCTAGCAGCAGTAGATGAGACCTGTAGAGACCAGCAGGGCCTGGACCTTATTTACTGACCCGTGGGGTCAGAGCCTGGGCTCAGGGCCGTAACTCTTCTTCATGACGCTGCTCCTCTTCTGCTCTGCCGTACACAGTTATCCAGTAAAGCCTTTGAAGTGGAGAGGCGGAGGGGAACCAAAGAGCTTTAATGAGAAATCGAATACAGGGTTGTGCAGAGCTGTCCTTGTTACACACACTCGGTTTTACGATTGAATTTACTCCAGAGTGACTCTGACTTGGATTCTCTATCTCCTCTTTCATCAAACTCACAAAAGTTCCAAAAGAATAAAAACATTTCAAATGTCATATTATGTCTATATACAGTGTTGTAATGATGTGCAAATATCTCTCTCTCTTTCTCTCTCTTTCTACCTCTCCTTCCACTCTTTCTCCACTCTTTCTGTCTCTCTCTCTCTCTGTCTGTCTCTCTCCCTCTCTTTCTGTCTCTTTTGTTATTTCTCTCTCTCTACCTCTCCTTCCACTCTTTCCCCTCTCTCCCTGGCTCTCTCTGGCTCTCTTTCTCTCTGTCTATGTCTCTCTCCCTATCTTTCTGTCTCTTTCTCTCTCTCTCTTTCTACCTCTCCTTCCACTCTTTCCCCCCTCTCTCTCTGTCTCTCTCTGTCTCTCCCCCTGTCTTTCTACATCTCTCTCAATTCAATTCAATTTTTTCAATTCAAGGGCTTTATTGGCATGGGAAACATGTGTTAACATTGCCGAAGCAAGTGAGGTAGACAACATACAAAGTGAATATATAAGGTGAAAATCAACAAAAATTAACAGTAAACATGACACATACAGAAGTTTCAAAACAGTAAAGACATTACAAATGTCATATTATATATATATATATATATAGATACAATGTACAAATAGTTAAAGGACACAAGATAAAATAAATAAGCATAAATATGGGTTGTATTTACAATGGTGTTTGTTCTTCACTGGTTGCCCTTTTCTCGTGGCAACAGGTCACAAATCTTGCTGCTGTGATGGCACACTGTGGAATTTCACCCAGTAGATATGGGAGTTTTTCAAAATTGGATTTGTTTTCGAATTCTTTGTGGATCTGTGTGATCTGGGGGAAATATGTATCTCTAATATGGTCATACATTGGGCAGGAGGTTAGGAAGTGCAGCTCAGTTTCCACCTCATTTTGTGGGCAGTGAGCACATAGCCTGTCTTCTCTTGAGAGCCATGTCTGCCTACGGCGGCCTTTCTCAATAGCAAGGCTATGCTCACTGAGTCTGTACATAGTCAAAGCTTTCCTTAATTTTGGGTCAGTCACAGTGGTCAGGTATTCTGCCGCTGTGTACTCTCTGTGTAGGGCCAAATAGCATTCTAGTTTGCTCTGTTTTTTTGTTAATTCTTTCCAATGTGTTAAGTAATTATCTTTTTGTTTTCTCATGATTTGGTTGGGTCTAATTGTGCTGTTGTCCTGGGGCTCTGTAGGGTGTGTTTGTGTTTGTGAACAGAGCCCCAGGACCAGCTTGCTTATGGGACTCTTCTCCAGGTTCATCTCTCTGTAGGTGATGGCTTTGTTATGGAAGGTTTGTGAATCGCTTCCTTTTAGGTGGTTGTAGAATTGAATGGCTCTTTTCTGGATTTTGATAATTAGTGGGTATCGGCCTAATTCTGCTCTGCATGCATTATTTGGTGTTTTACGTTGTACACGGAGGATATTTTTGCAGAATTCTGTGTGCAGAGTCTCAATTTCGTGTTTGTCCCATTTTGTGAAGTCTTGGTTGGTGAGCGGACCCCAGACCTCACAACCATAAAGGGCAATGGGCTCTATGACTGATTCAAGTATTTTTAGCCAAATCCTAATTGGTATGTTGAAATTTATGTTTCTTTTGATGGCATAGAATGCCCTTCTTGCCTTGTCTCTCAGATCGTTCACAGCTTTGTGGAAGTTACTTGTGGCGCTGATGTTTAGGCCAAGGTATGTATAGTTTTTTGTGTGCTCTAGGGCAACAGTGTCTAGATGGAATTTGAATTTGTGGTCCTGGTGACTGGACCTTTTTTGGAACACCATTATTTTGGTCTTACTGAGATTTACTGTCAGGGCCCAGGTCTGACAGAATCTGTGCATAAGATCTAGGTGCTGCTGTAGGCCCTCCTTGGTTGGTGACAGAAGCACCAGATCATCAGCAAACAGCAGACATTTGACTTCGGATTCTAGCAGGGGAGGCCGGGTGCTGCAGACTTTTCTAGTGCCCGCGCCAATTCGTTGATATATATGTTGAAGAGGATGGGGCTTAAGCTGCATCCCTGTCTAACCCCACAACCCTGTGTGAAGAAATGTGTGTGTTTTTTGCCAATTTTAACCGCACACTTGTTGTTTGTGTACATGGATTTTATAATGTCATATGTTTTACCCCCAACACCACTTTCCATCAGTTTGTATAGCAGACCCTCATGCCAGATTGAGTCGAAGGCTTTTTTGAAATCAACAAAGCATGAGAAGACTTTGCCTTTGTTTTGGTTTGTTTGGTTGTCAATTGGGGTGTGCAGGGTAAATACATGGTCTGTTGTACGGTAATTTGGTAAAAAGCCAATTTGACATTTGCTCAGTACATTGTTTTCATTGAGGAAATGTACGAGTCTCCTGTTAATAATAATGCAGAGGATTTTCCCAAGGTTACTGTTGACACATATTCCACGGTAGTTATTGGGGTCAAATTTGTCTCCACTTTTGTGGATTGGGGGGATCAGTCCTTGGTTCCAAATATTGGGGAAGATGCCAGAGCTAAGTATGATGTTAAAGAGTTTTAGTATAGCCAATTGGAATTTGTTGTCTGTATATTTGATCATTTCATTGAGGATACCATCGACACCACAGGCCTTTTTGGGTTGGAGGGTTTTTATTTTGTCCTGTAACTCATTCAATGTAATTGGAGAATCCAGTGGGTTCTGGTAGTCTTTAATAGTTGATTCTAAGATCTGTATTTGATCATGTATATGTTTTTGCTCTTTATTCTTTGTTATAGAACCAAAAAGATTGGAGAAGTGGTTTACCCATACATCTCCCTTTTGGATAGATAATTCTTCGTGTTGTTGTTTGTTTAGTGTTTTCCAATTTTCCCAGAAGTGGTTAGTCTATGGATTCTTCAATTACATTGAGCTGATTTCTGACATGCTGTTCCTTCTTTTTCCGTAGTGTATTTCTGTATTGTTTTAGTGATTCACCATAGTGAAGGCGTAGACTCAGGTTTTCCGGGTCTCTATGTTTTTGGTTGGACAGGTTTCTCAATTTCTTTCTTAGATTTTTGCATTCTTCATCAAACCATTTGTCATTATTGTTAATTTTCTTCGGTTTTCTATTTGAGATTTTTAGATTTGATAGGGAAGCTGAGAGGTCAAATATACTGTTAAGATTTTCTACTGCCAAGTTTACACCTTCACTATTACAGTGGAACGTTTTACCCAGGAAATTGTCTAAAAGGGATTGAATTTGTTGTTGCCTAATTGTTTTTTGGTAGGTTTCCAAACTGCATTCCTTCCATCTATAGCATTTTTTAATGTTACTCAGTTCCTTTGGCTTTGATGCCTCATGATTGAGTATTGCTCTCTTTCTCTACCTCTCTCTCTCTCTCTCTCTCTCTCTCTCTCTCTCTCTCTCTCTCTCTCTCTCTCTCAATTCAATTCAATTCAATTCAAGGGCTTTATTGGCATGGGAAACATGTGTTAACATTGCCAAAGCAAGTGAGGTAGACAACATACAAAGTGAATATATAAAGTGAAAAACAACAAAAATTAACAGTAAACATTACACATACAACAGTTTCAAAACAGTAAAGACATTACAAATGTCATATTATATATATATATATATATATATATATATATATATATATATATATATATATATATATATATATATATATACACACAACGTACAAATAATTAAAGGACACAAGATAAAATAAATAAGCATAAATATGGGTTGTATTTACAATGGTGTTTGTTCTTCACTGGTTGCCCTTTTCTCGTGGCAACAGGTCACAAATCTTGCTGCTGTGATGGCACACTGTGGAATTTCACCCAGTAGGTATGGGAGTTTTTCAAAATTGGATATGTTTTCGAATTCTTTGTGGATCTGTGTGATCTGGGGGAAATATGTCTCTCTAATATGGTCATACATTGGGCAGGAGGTTAGGAAGTGCAGCTCAGTTTCCACCTCATTTTGTGGGCAGTGAGCACATAGCCTGTCTTCTCTTGAGAGCCATGTCTGCCTACGGCGGCCTTTCTCAATAGCAAGGCTAAAGGTTTACCTTCAGACACTGTTTAAATGTTTAATTTCTTACTGACACTGGGGCTTTTTGAGCTTTGCTATTGGTCTATTTCTCTGCTGGCTTTTCTCCCACTTCTTATGGAGACTCTTCGGGTAGGCTCTCTCAATATAAATGGCACCAGATGCGGGAAAGAGGAGTGTGTTGAGTGAATATGTAAAACAAAAAAAAGTACAGGTGTTGTTTCTGCAGGAGATGCATAGTGATGTGGTGAATGAAGTTGATTGGGGGCTCTGGTGGAAAGGGGCAAGTGTGTTGAGCCATGGGACAAATCTTAGTGCAGGGGTGGCAGTCCTTTTTGCACCGGGTCTGGCTGTAAAAATTTGCTCCTCAAAGGAGGTGTGTAGGGGTAGGTTGCTTGTTGTTAAAGCAGAAATTAACAACATGTGTTTTGTCTTTATAAATGTGTATGCGCCTAACACAGGGAGAGAAAGAGGGGTTCTATTTGGGAGTCTTAGACAGGAACTCTCACAAGTAGCGCCTGAGGAGACGCTGGTGATCGGAGGTGACTGGAACTGTACAATGGATTTGACAAAAGACATAAATGGGGAAGAGCCTCATTCAGTGTCAGTGGGAGTGTTAAGGGGCATCTTTAATCAGTTTGACCTAGTGGATGTTTGGAGAACTAAACATCCAAACACAAGACAGTATACGTGGGTGAAGGTTTTTGGAGCTAGGGTGAGTGCAGCTCGACTTGATCGTTTTTACATGTCCAGGAATCAGAGCAATAGGCTACTGGGTGCTACCATTCTCCCAGTGGGGTTTTCGGATCACCACATAACCATGGCTCGGCTGTCTATTTCACCAGGGCCCCGGCAGGCATCTTATTGGAAGTTCAATGTAAAGCTCTTACAAGATGCCACTTTTTGCTCAGGTTTCCAGACTTTTTGGGAAAGATGGGGGCAGCGAAGAGAGGAGTATGAGTCTCTGAGTCAGTGGTGGGATGTGGGGAAAGTGCAAATTCGGCTTTTCTGTCAACAGTACACAGCTCTCTCATCCTCAGAGGCTAGGAGAGTATTGGGGGAACTAGAGCGGTGTATTAGTGAGATGGAGGTAGAGATGGTGGGGCAAGGCAATGTAGGCCTCCAGGCTAACTTAGCCGAATTACGTAGGGACCTGGGCAGTTTTTTCCAGGTTAAAGCAAAGGGAGCACTTGTAAGAGCTAGGTTCTCCATGCTCAAGGAGATGGATGCTCCCAGCTCCTTCTTCTTTGGTTTGGAAAGACAGAGCAGTGAAGCCAAGGGTATGCATTGTCTACGGCTGTCTGATGGGCGGGTGACCTCTGTGGTGGGGGAGATGCGGGAGCGGACTGTGGAGTTTTATACTGAATTGTATAGGGCAGAAATGTGTGATCCTATGTGTGCTCAGGTCTTGTTCGCAGGACTCCCTAAGCTATCTCGGGCACAGAGGGATGAAATGGACATTCCTCTGTTGTCACATGAACTGTCAGAGGCAGTAACCCAGATGTCCCCCGGTCGTGCACCCGGGGTCGATGGACTTCCAGTGGAATTTTACAAAAAATTCTGGGGAACAATTGGACAGGATTTCTTTTGCGTGTTGCGAGAATGCGTCGGGGTAGGAGAGTTGCCGATGAGCTGCCGTCGGGCGGCTCTGACTCTCCTGCCCAAAAAAGGGACTTGTGTGAACTTAAGAACTGGAGGCCTGTGGCATTACTCTGTGCGGACTACAAGATTTTTGCCAAGGTCCTCTCTAACAGACTGAAGTCCCATCTGGACTCTATAATACACAAGGACCAGACATATTGTGTACCGGGACGCTCAATCACGGACAACTTGTTCTTGATTAGGGACATGTTGGACTTGTCGAGAGGTTCTAATGTGAACTTTGGACTGGTCTCTTTAGATCAAGAGAAGGCTTTTGATAGAGTGGATCATGAGTATCTGTTTAATGTGATGTCTGTGTTAGGGTTTGGGAAGAGTTTTGTGACCTGTGTGAAGCTGTTGTATGCTGGGGCGTCATGTATGGTTAAGGTGGGAGGGGGGCTCAGTAGGCCAGTCTGGGTGAGACGGGGCATTAGACAAGGATGCCCTCTATCTGGGCAGCTGTACACACTAGCCATTGAGCCTTTTTTAGGACTGCTACGCAGGAGACTGCGGGGAGTGTGCTGGACAGGCATGGATGTGGTGAGAGGAATTGCAGTCTCAGCATATGCAGATGATGTTTCTGTGATGGTCAGGGATGGGCAAGATATGCAGGAACTAGAGACCAGTCTGAAGGTGTACGAGGGAGCTTCATCAGCTAAGGTAAACTGGGGAAAGAGCAAAGCTCTGTTATGTGGGGCATCGGGGGATAGGGCTCCTCCTCTGCTTCCAGGGGGTTTGCAGTGGGGTTGTGAAGGGCTTAAAGTGTTGGGGGTGTACCTGGACTCGGAGAGGTGGGTTAGCAAGAACTGGGAGGGGCTGACACAGGCAGTGGTGTCAAGACTGGCCAGGTGGAGGTGGCTCCTGTCCCAAGTGTCATATAGAGGGAGGGTGCTGATAATCAACAACCTGGTGGCATCTTCCTTGTGGCATAAACTGGCTGTCCTCAACCCCCCCGCCGGTCTGCTTGCAGACCTGCAACGCAAGCTGGTGGACTTTTTTTGGTCGGGACATCACTGGCTGAAGGCAGCAGTTTTGTACATGACCGTCCACGAAGGAGGACAGGGCCTGGTGGAACTGGAGAGCAGGATGGCTGCTTTCCGACTAAAGGCGGTGCAGAGACTGCTGTACCACACTGATGTTGGCTGGAGGGAACCAGCATGCGCTGCTGAGGAGAGCTGGCGGATTAGGGTTGGACCGGCAGCTGTTCCTCATGAAGCTGGAGAGGCTGAGTACAGCAGGTCTCTCAGAGTTTTACTCTGCGGTGCTGAGGGCCTGGCAGCTGCTAAGGCCCACACGAGAAGGGGGTGTGGAGCCTGGGCAGTGGGTGTGGGAGGAACCCATCTTCCACAACCCAGCCATCCCTTTGAGATCGGTTCAGTCGGCCACCCTGCAGAGGCAACTGATGGCAGGGGGTTTACAAAGGCTGGGTGACCTGAGACTGCTGGGAGAGGAGGGGTGGAAAACCCCGGAGGTCTTGGCGCAACAAACAGGAATAACGTCTCTTAGGCTGCTGGAGAGATTTCTGGAGGAGGTCCAGGAGGCACTGTCTGAGCCGGTAAGGGGGGTGTTTGAGAGGCCAAAGGGAGAGGGGCCACCAATGTTCCCGCCACTGCAGGTGACGGCAGAGACTGGAGACTGGCAAGGGGGTCTGGAGGACTTGTTAGATTTTAACACTCCGAGCCTGGGGGAGTTTGAGGGGGTGGGAGGTAAAGCCCTCTACAACCTCTGCGTTAAGGTGAGGAGCATTAGAAGCCTAACAGGAGTGAAGGCACATCAGTGGCAGGGGGTATGTGGGGCGGAGAGTATGGTGGGTTTTAGATGGAGGGCGCTCTACAAACCCCCAGTACCAAAGAGGTCAGGGGACCTCCAGTGGAGGGTTCTTCATGGAGCCCTGGCCACTAACAGCTGGTTGGCACGGGTTGATCCGGGAATTGGGCATTGGTGTCCTTTCTAATAATAATATAATAATATATGCCATTTAGCAGACGCTTTTATCCAAAGCGACTTACAGTCATGTGTGCATACATTCTACGTATGGGTGGTCCCGGGAATCGAACCCACTACCCAGGCGTTACAAGCGCCATGCTCTACCAACTGAGCTACAGAAGGACCACTTTCTGTCAAATGAAAGAAACTGTAATTCATGTGTTTTCTGTGTGCACCAGGTTAATGTCATTAATGTCTCTGTTGGAATGTCTGTGTGACAGGTTGGGGGTGGTTTTTGCTGTTGGGATGTTTATAATGGGATACAGGTATTCGAGTAAGGAGAAGGAAAAATGTGTTTTGTTTAATTTTCTGTTTGCTCAGGCAAAGTTAGCTATTTGGCTAACAAGGAGGAACAGGGTCAAAGGTGGGGGGATAACAGACCCTTTACTACTGTTTAATGGGATGGTCTCTGCGCGCCTTAGGGTTGAGTTTGAGTTCTATAAAATGATCAAATGTGTGGAGATGTTTGAGGAGATATGGTGTGTTGGGGGGGCTGTCTGTATTGCTGGGGAAGATGTTTTGGATATACGGTTGTAGGAGAGGGTTTTTGTGTATGGTGATTTGTATCATGTGGCAGATGGAAAGGTGAGTATGGTACATGTATGCAGTATAGGATATATTTTTATTTATTTTTTTATTTTAGGAGTGGGGGGGTGAGTTTTAAATGAATTAAGAATGTTTCAATAAAGAAAGACCAAAAGTCAAAAGTCTCTCTCTCTCTCTCTCTCTCTCTCTCTCTCTCTCTCTCTCTCTCTCTCTCTCTCTCTCTCTCTCTCTCTCTCTCTCTCTCTCTCTCTTTCTCTCTTTCTGTCTCTCTCTCTCTCTCTCTCTCTCTCTCTCTCTCTCTCTCTCTCTCTCTCTCTCTCTCTCTCTTTCTCTCTTTCTGTCTCTCTCTCTCTGTCTCTGTCTCTGTCCAGACATAAAGAGTTCTCCCTCTGTTATAAGAGCTAGGAGATAAGATGGAGAAATCGTAGAAACAGAAGAAGTTGTTTGTTTTATAACTTCCTGTGGGACAAATATGTTTGTTATGTCTACAGTCTCTGTTCCCTGAGACTGTCTCCTCTCTGAGGGGCAGTTTGAATATGCTCTCTGTTGTGCCAGAGTGATTTCCTACAACTGGTTAACAGTGGTTTCTGTTACTCCATTATACCTGGGTCAACTATATAGCTACTCCATCAGACCTGGGTCAAATATATAGCTACTCCATTATACCTGGGTCAACTATATAGCTACTCCATCAGACCTGGGTCAAATATATAGCTACTCCATTATACCTGGGTCAACTATATAGCTACTCCATTATACCTGGGTCAAATATATAGCTACTCCATCAGACCTGGGTCAAATATATAGCTACTCCATCAGACCTGGGTCAAATATATAGCTACTCCATCAGACCTGGGTCAAATATATATGTCTACTACTTCCACATATTTCAGCTGAGCTTGAGTTAGTTTGCCTGGTGAAATGGAGCCTATGGAATAGTCCACAGTGTCTCCAAACTGTGCAACCTATATTTGACCCAGGTTTGCCAATATGTCGGCTGACTACAGCCAGGGATATGCTCCTCGCCTTCTGTTCAGTTCTTTCACCTCAGTGCAGATGAAGGACATGAGATGAGGAGGGGAAGTTACACTAAATTTTGGAGTAGATCTCTAATTCACTTCAACAGCTCGATCTATGGCAATTGCTCTGCTTGTAATACACTCTCTGCAGTGAATTGCTTTATTCTGACCAACTTGCTTTTGCCTTCTTTCCTAGGAAGTGTGTAGAGAGCTCTGGTGCCTTAGCAAAAGCAACCGCTGTGTCACCAACAGTATCCCTGCTGCCGAGGGGACCTTGTGTCAGACGGGAAGCATTGAGAAAGGGGTAAGTCTATACTAGCAGTCTCATTGTCTACACACTTGTTGTCTCTTATAGTCTACACCAGGGTTTCCTAAACTACGGGTCGCAACCCGATGTAGGGTCGCCGGATTTGAAAATAGGGTCACGAGAGAAAAGGTGCGCTTGGTTCATAGAACCGGGGTTATATCAGTAACCTCCGGTAGCTGCTAGATGTGGTTGTAATCAACAGAGCGGTTTCGGTTTTCTTCCTACAAATGTGGCTCTATCTTTTGAATGGTTTAAGCCACAAAATATTATGGCTCCATCAGGAACATGTACATACTCACTGTTTCCCTCAATGATTATGTTATTTTCTACACAGAAGATCATTGGGCGGCAGGTAGCCTTGTGGTTAGAGCGTTGGACTAGTAACCGAATAGTTGCTAGATCCAATCCCCAAGCTGACAAGGTAAAAATCTGCCGTTTTGCCCCTGAACAAGGCAGTTCAGGGGCCGTCAATGTTCTTAGGCCGTCATTGAAAATAATATTTTTTTCTAAACTGACTTGCCTAGTTAAATAAAAAATACAACATTATTGCCTGATGATCTTCTGAACCCAATATCTTTGTGATACGTTTGTCATTTCAGATTGAAATTCTGTCAGACTGATTTGTAATATACTGTCATAGACCCAATTAAAAAACTAAATATTGGTCGATTACCGCACCTTTTTTTTAACATGCTGGGGCCGCAAACATTTTTCCATTTTTGAACTTCTGAATCATCTTGTCACAGGAGAATTTGGCCTGGTTGCTGTGGCATTCCGGTAACCACGACAGCGGATGTTGACATGTCATTAGACCAAGTATAAACTGGCCTTCAGTCTCTGCGACTGTCACAACATCCGTTGTTGTGGTTACCGGACTGCCACAGCAACCAAACCAAATTCTTCTCTGACAAGAGGATGTAGGAGTTCAGAGATTCTCTGATACTTTTATTCAAATCAAATCAAATCTAATTTTATTTGTCACATACACATGGTTAGCAGATGTTAATGCGAGTGTAGCGAAATGCTTGTGCTTCTAGTTCCGACAATGCAGTGATAACCAACAAGTAATCTAACTAACAATAAGGGGATAAAGAATATGTACATAAGGATATATGAATGAGTGATGGTACAGGGCAGCATACAGTAGATGGTATCGAGTGCAGTATATACATATCAGATGAGTATGTAGACAAAGTAAACAAAGTGGCATAGTTAAAGTGGCTAGTGATACATGTATTACATAAGGATGCAGTCGATGATATAGAGTACAGTATATACGTATGCATATGAGATTAATAATGTAGGGTAAGTAACATTATATAAGGTAGCATTGTTTAAAGTGGCTAGTGATATATTTACATCATTTCCCATCAATTCCCATTATTAAAGTGGCTGGAGTTGGGTCAGTGTCAATGACAGTGTGTTGGCAGCAGCCACTCAATGTTAGTGGTGGCTGTTTAACAGTCTGATGGCCTTGAGATAGAAGCTGTTTTTCAGTCTCTCGGTCCCAGCTTTGATGCACCTGTACTGACCTCGCCTTCTGGATGATAACGGGGTGAATAGGCAGTGGCTCGGGTGGTTGATGTCCTTGATGATCTTTATGACCTTCCTGTAACATCGGGTGGTGTAGGTGTCCTGGAGGGCAGGTAGTTTGCCCCCGGTGATGCGTTGTGCAGACCTCACTACCATCTGGAGAGCCTTACGGTTGTGGGCGGAGCAGTTGCCGTACCAGTGCTTTTGGTGACAAGCCGAATTTCTTCAGCCTCCCGAGGTTGAAGAGGCGCTGCTGCGCCTTCTTCACGACGCTGTCAGTGTGAGTGGACCAATTCAGTTTGTCTGTGATGTGTATGCCGAGGAACTTAAAACTTGCTACCCTCTCCACTACTGTTCCATCGATGTGGATAGGGGGGTGTTCCCTCTGCTGTTTCCTGAAGTCCACAATCATCTCCTTAGTTTTGTTGACGTTGAGTGTGAGGTTATTTTCCTGACACCACACTCCGAGGGCTCCTCCCTGTAGGCCGTCTCGTCGTTGTTGGTAATCAAGCCTACCACTGTTGTGTCGTCCGCAAACTTGATGATTGAGTTGGAGGCGTGCGTGGCCAAGCAGTCGTGGGTGAACAGGGAGTACAGGAGAGGGCTCAGAACGCACCCTTGTGGGGCCCCCGTGTTGAGGATCAGCGGGGAGGAGATGTTGTTGCCTACCCTCACCACCTGGGGGCGGCCCGTCAGGAAGTCCAGTACCCAGTTGCACAGGGCGGGGTCGAGACCCAGGGTCTCGAGCTTGATGATGAGCTTGGAGGGTACTATGGTGTTGAATGCCGAGCTGTAGTCGATGAACAGCATTTTCACATAGGTATTCCTCTTGTCCAGGTGGGTTAGGGCAGTGTGCAGTGTGGTTGAGATTGCATCGTCTGTGGACCTATTTGGGCGGTAAGCAAATTGGAGTGGGTCTAGGGTGTCAGGTAGGGTGGAGGTGATATGGTCCTTGACTAGTCTCTCAAAGCACTTCATGATGACGGAAGTGAGTGCTACGGGGCGGTAGTCATTTAGCTCAGTTACCTTAGCTTTCTTGGGAACAGGAACAATGGTGGCCCTCTTAAAGCATGTGGGTACAGCAGACTGGTATAGGGATTGATTGAATATGTCCGTAAACACACCAGCCAGCTGGTCTGCGCATGTTCTGAGGGCGTGGCTGGGGATGCCGTCTGGGCCTGCAGCCTTGCGAGGGTTAACACGTTTAACTGTTCTACTCACCTCGGCTGCAGTGAAGCCGCATGTTTTCGTTGCAGGCCGTGTCAGTGGCACTGTATTGTCCTCAAAGCGGGCAAAAAAGTTATTTAGTCTGCCTGGGAGCAAGACATCCTGGTCCGTGACTGGGCTGGGTTTCTTCTTGTAGTCCGTGATTGACTGTAGACACTGCCACATGCCTCTTGTGTCTGAGCCGTTGAATTGAGATTCTACTTTGTCTCTGTACTGACGCTTAGCTTGTTTAATAGCCTTGCGGAGGGAATAGCTGCACTGTTTGTATTCGGTCATGTTACCAGACACCTTGCCCTGATTAAAAGCAGTGGTTTGCGCTTTCAGTTTCACGCGAATGCTGCCATCAATCCACGGTTTCTGGTTAGGGAATGTTTTTATCGTTGCTATGGGAACGACATCTTCAACGCACGTTCTAATGAACTCGCACACCGAATCAGCGTATTCGTCAATATTTTTATCTGACGCAATACGAAACATGTCCCAGTCCACGTGATGGAAGCAGTCTTGGAGTGTGGAGTCAGCTTGGTCGGACCAGCGTTGGACAGACCTCAGCGTGGGAGCCTCTTGTTTAAGTTTCTGTCTGTAGGCAGGGATCAACAAAATGGAGTCGTGGTCAGCTTTTCCGAAAGGGGGGCGGGGCAGGGCCTTATATGCGTCGCCGAAGTTAGAGTAACAATGATCCAAGGTTTTACCACCCCTGGTTGCGCAATCGATATGCTGATAAAATTTAGGGAGTCTTGTTTTCAGATTATACATACAGCCATACAGCACTCCTTCCGTGGCCTCCAACTGCTCTTAAACGCGAGTAAAACCAAATGCATGCTTTTCAACCGATCGCTGCCTGCACCCGCATGCCCGACTAGCATCACCACCCTGGATGGTTCCAACCTTGAATATGTGGACATCTATAAGTACCTAGGTGTCTGGCTAGACTGCAAACTCTCCTTCCAGACTCACATCAAACATCTCCAATCAAAAATCAAATCCAGAGTCGGCCTTCTATTCCGCAACAAAGCCTCCTTCACTCACGCTGCCAAGCTTACCCTAGTAAAACTGACTATCCTACCGATCCTCGACTTCGGCGATGTCATCTACAAAATGGCTTCCAACACTCTACTCAGCAAACTGGATGCAGTCTATCACAGTGCCATCCGTTTTGTCACTAAAGCACCTTATACCACCCACCACTGCGACTTGTATGCTCTAGTCGGCTGGCCCTCACTACATATTCGTCGCCAGACCCACTGGCTCCAGGTCATTTACAAGTCCATGCTAGGTAAAGCTCCGCCTTATCTCAGTTCACTGGTCACGATGGCAACACCCATCCGTAGCACGCGCTCCAGCAGGTGTATCTCACTGATAATCCCTAAAACCAACACCTCATTTGGCCGCCTTTCGTTCCAGTACTCTGCTGCCTGTGACTGGAACGAATTGCAAAAATCGCTGAAGTTGGAGACTTTTATCTCCCTCACCAACTTCAAACATCAGCTATCCGAGCAGCTAACCGATCGCTGCAGCTGTACATAGTCTATAGGTAAATAGCTCACCCTTTTTCACCTACCTCATTCCCATACTGTTTTTATACTGTTTTTATTTATTTACTTTTCTGCTCTTTTGCACACCAATATCTCTACCTGTACATGCCCATCTGATCATTTATCACTCCAGTGTTAATCTGCAAAATTGTATTATTCGCCTACCTCCTCATGCCTTTTGCACACATTGTATATAGACTGCCCATTTTTTTCTACTGTGTTATTGACTTGCTAATTGTTTACTCCATGTGTAACTCTGTGTTGTCTGTTCACACTGCTATGCTTTATCTTGGCCAGGTCGCAGTTGCAAATGAGAACTTGTTCTCAACTAGCCTACCTGGTTAAATAAAGGTGAAATAAAATAAAAAATAAAAAATTAGCTTTGTTAAAATCCCCAGCTACAATGAATGCAGCCTCCGGATAAATGGTTTCCAGTTTGCAAAGAGTTAAATAAAGTTCGTTCAGAGCCATCGATGTGTCTGCTTGGGGGGGGATATATACGGCTGTGATTATAATCGAAGAGAATTCTCTTGGTAGATAATGCGGTCTACATTTGATTGTGAGGAATTCTAAATCAGGTGAACAGAAGGATTTGAGTTCCTGTATGTTTCTTTCATCACACCATGTCTCGTTAGTCATGAGGCATACGCCCCCGCCACTCTTCTTACCAGAAAGATGTTTGTTTCTGTCGGCGCGATGCGTGGAGAAACCCGTTGGCTGCACCGCCCCGGATAGCGTCTTCCCAGTGAGCCATGTTTCCGTGAAGCAGAGAACGTTACAGTCTCTGATGTCCCTATGGAATGCTACCCTTGCTCGGATTTCATCAACCTTGTTGTCAAGAGACTGGACATTGGCAAGAAGAATGCTAGGGAGTGGTGCGCGATGTGCCCGTGTCCGGAGTCTGACCAGAAGACCGCTACGTTTCCCTCTTTTACGAAGTCATTTTTTTTTGGGGTCGCTGCATGGAATCAATTCCGTTGACCTGTTTGTAAGGCAGAACACAGGATCCACGTCGCGGAAAACATATTCTTGGTCGTACTGATGGTGAGTTGACGCTGATCTTATATTCAGTAGTTCTTCTCGACTGTATGTAATGAAACCTAAGATGACCTGGGGTACTAATGTAAGAAATAACACGTAAAAAAACAAACAACTGCATAGTTTCCTAGGAACGCGAAGCGAGGCGGCCATCTCCACACTGTGGCAGTACGCTATTTTCTGTTTACCTTGTAAATAATTATGTTGTTGTGGGTTTATTTTCCTGTAATAATTAATAAAAAAATAGCTTAAGTTAAGATGTTGTCAGTTATACTCCGGTCATTATTTTAAATAGCTAGCCAACTTGGTGGCTAACTAGCTAGCAACAAACAAAAACATTGTTTAGAAAATGTATTTTAGTTGCCTCGCCTGCTAGGCTGACATTTATTGAATCTATTTAAACGGATGGGTTTATTGGAGTTAAAATAGAGCACGTACGCTATTTGGAGCCCTGGGCTGCTGATGTCATGCAAAGACTGTCGTTTAGTGTTTCTACTTTCTCATAACTTGCCTAGTTAAATAAAGGTTAAATAAAATAAAATAAATAACGACAAGTTTGATGTCAGACGACAATAGACTGTTCATGATGTCGCTACGGCAATTGTCTACAGACGATAGACGGACTGTAAACCAGCCTTTAGAGTTTAGGGTAGGGACGTCCCAAGGATTCCACATAGCACTGACCCTAGTCCCAGTGTGACTCGCCACGCCGCGGTCAGGTTAGACGGACGACAGTGAGACAGTTTTAACACAGATTACGGCGGCCATTGTCACTGGATGGTCTGAGGTCTAAAAGGAAAGAATAGGAGGCTGTCATGTGTCATTACTGTCTGCTGACTGGAGCCTTTCAGAGCTCGGGGCCACCGACCAGGTCCTCGGCTACACAGGGGGCCCAAGTTGAGATCAGCTCAGGGGGCTTTAGGACAGGGGGCTTTGGGGGGAGGCTGATGACGCGCTCCTGTCTGGGTTGAGGGTGGGTGGTGAGGGGGATGTGGGGCGGCTTCAAAGGAACACGACTGTCAACCATTTGTCACCAGGCCTGTAATGGAGAGGCCCTGCCAACTAGAGGGAAGGGGGGGAGATATGGTAGGAGAGGGAGGGAGAAGTGGAGGGGGACAAAGGGGAAAGTGTTGGTGGTGAGAAAGGTAGAGGATAGAAAGGAAGTAGTGATGTTTAAGAGGGAAGAATGAGGTATGGGGTAGAGCAAGAGAAGGGGGAGAGATAAGGAGAAGAAAGGAGATAAGAGAGAGAAAATAAGTGGTTTCCCAGGAAAGACTATTATGCTACTGTCCTAGACATTGGTACAGTAGTCGTGTCACCCAAAGGTCACAGCTTTCTGTGGCACACACACACACACACACACACACACACACACACACACACACACACACACACACACACACACACACACACACACACACACACACACACACACACACACACACACACACACACACACACACACACACACACACACAGGTACACACACACACACTTGCAGGTGGTGAAAGGCTGATAGGTGTGCGGGGTGATAGATAGGTAGTGTGTGTCAGCTCCTCTCTGATAAGGCATTCTCTCCCAGGCTATTTCAGTCAAACTGGAAACACAGACAAGGTCTTAAGGACTCTCTCTCTCTTTCTCACTCTCCGTCTTTCTTCTTCACTGCCGTCTCTCTCTCTCCTTCACTGACCTCTCTCTCCCTCTCCCTGCAGTGTTAATCTTGTTTATACAGTATGTTAGTGCATTGCCTTTCTCTGCTCTGAGCCAAGGAGAATGAGTACACTGACCTGGTTATCCCTCTCAATTCAATTCAAATCAAGGGGTTTTATTGGCATGGGAAACATATGTTAACATTGCCAAAGCAAGTGAAGTAGATAATAAACAAAAGTGAAATAAACAATAAAAATGAACAGTAAACATTACACTCACAGAAGTTCCAAAAGAATAAAGACATTTCAAATGTCATATTATGTCTATATACAGTGTTGTAACGATGTGCAAATGGTTAAAGTACAAAAGGGAAAATAAATAAACATAAATACGGGTTGTATTTACAATGGTATTTGTTCTTCACTGTTTGCACTCTTCTTGTGACAACAGGTCACAAATCTTGCTGCTGTGATGGCAAACTGCGTTTTTTTACCCAATAGATATGGGAGTTTATCAAAATAGGATTCGTTTTCAAATTATTTGTGGGTCTGTGTAATCTGAGGGAAATATGTCTCTCTAATATGGTCATACATTGGGCAGGAGGTTAGGAAGTGCAGCTCAGTTTCCACCTCATTTTATGGGCAGTGAGCACATAGCCTGTCTTCTCTTGAGAGCCATGTCTGCCTACGGGGCCTTTCTCAATAGCAAGGCTAATCTCACTGAGTCTGTACATAGTCAAAGCTTTCCTTAATTTTGGGTCAGTCACAGTGGTCAGGTATTCTGCCACTGTGTATTGTCTGCCTCTGTCCTTCTGCATTGTTCATCTCTGATGTGAATGAGTGAGGAAGTGAGTGAGTGTGTGAGGAAGTGAGTGAGTGAGGGAGGGAGGGAGGGAGGGAGGGAGGGAGGGAGGGTAATAATTCAATTTTAAACTGATTATGGCACCTAGGCAGATTATGCAACAGTCATGTAAACATCTTACTCTGCTTATCTTAATCGGTGTAAAGCAATCTTTCAAACTATTAATGGGCGTTCCAGCGGTGTATTTGATCTGCACATATGCTAACTCCCGTGAGGGAAGTGAGTTCAGAACAACTGAATATGTGTGTCTTAGAAGTAGTTTTCACATACCAACTTGATATGTTCCAACTCAGAACTAGATATGTTTCCCAAAAAGAACACGGTTGCTGTGATAGAACGTTTATTTTGATGGAGATTTTCTGCATTTATCAGAGTGCCATCAGGTAGCCTGAATTCAGATGTGTCCCTGTAAACAGGATTATTAAGGAAATCATTCTTCTTGCAAAGCATGAAAAACGGTTGAATCAAACTATTATACTAATCTGATTATCCACAATAATCACATTATTGTGTGCATGTAACCGTACTCACTGACACAGTTACAGACCTACAACCTCTACAACCTTAACCCATGATTAAACCCCTCCATCCTCTCAGTGGTGCTACCAGGGGGAGTGTGTGATATTCGGGACGTGGCCCCAGAGTGTGGACGGAGGCTGGGGTCCCTGGTCATCGTGGGGGGAGTGCAGCAGGACCTGCGGAGGGGGAGTCTCATCCTCCATGAGACACTGTGACAGCCCAGCGTAAGTAGGCAAAGTAAGCCACAGCAAGCTGAACACACACATCCAGGACCTCACCTACAGGTGTGTGTGTGTGATCACTAATGCGTTGATCATATAAATATTTATTAAGTATACTGTGTCGATAACCAGTAGATACTAGGTTGAATGGCGGGAACCCGGTTACTGAGATCTTCCGCCCAAAACCACTCCCTTTTCCCGGGATAAATAACTATGAGGAACCGGTAAATTATAATCAATTATTTATATGAACAGCATGGTGTGAAACGGAACTGTTAAATGATATGCAATGTTTAAATCTGTCTTCCCTACGGCCTCTGCATGAATCAACGCTCAGGGTGGGAACAGACCCATCTCACTATGGAGCGCCGTTTACAATGCAGTTCACAGCGTGCTAACTTTTTATCTTGTGACAGGTAGGCCTACATTTGCTGAACCATAGCCTCTGCTACAGTAATAAAAGACTGAATGCGCGTCTAATTTACCCAGCTCCATCAGGCTTTCAGGGATCACCTTGTTTTTTCATTGTAAAGATACATTGTAAAAATGTGTTGCAAAAGTAAAACAGCCTATCACTTGAATATCGTTGCTTTAAATCAGTGCACCCAGTCTTTCTCTCTCTTCATTAACTCCATTCCAAAATAGATCATCCTGTTCTAGATTGAAATATAGCCCTATATAAAGATGTCCTAGCCTACCTCTTTCAAGTTATACATTCAATGCAGTATTAGACTTATATTTAGCTAATTAACTATGGGTTATGTATAATACGTTTATAACTTATAGCCTTTGTCTCTTGCGCAATACAAAAGCATCTGTGCTCTGCTGGCCTCTCCTTAAAAAAACGCTCCTTAGCTCTTGGAGTCCCAGGCAGGAAAAGCTAGACTAGAATAGCTTGCTGTACATAATTATTACACTTTTTTGCATTTCTTATACCAATTAAAAAGCTATTTTTTGATGAATGTTAAAAACAGCAGCCAATAGAACTCGCTGCAGTTTGAAAGAAGAGCAAACGTACGATGCCGGTAAGCTATAGCAGTTATTTATTCAGACCCATAAACATTCAATGTTCCTGAAGAGAAGTGAACGCCTTCTACATCCACTTCTAGTCCTATATGATTCAAGGATGTCATTAGAATGGTTAAGATAGGCCTCCTGAGTGGTGCAGCAGTCTAAGGCACTGCATCGCAGTGCTTGAGGCATCACTTCAGATCTGGGATTGATCCCAGTCCCATTGGGCGGCGCACAATTGGCCCAGCGTTGTCTGGGGTAGGGGAGGTTTTGGCTGGGGGGGCTTTACTCTAGTGACGGTCATCAGTTCAACGGTGTTTCCTTTGACACATTGGTGCGGCTAGCTTCAGGGTTAAGTGAGCAGGTGTTAAGGAACGAGGCTTGGCGGATCATGTTTTGGAGAACATATGAATTGACCTTCGCCTCTCCTGAGACCGTTGGGGATGTAACGGCGTTCGTTTGTTGAAGGAGAGTCGGACCAAAATGCAGCGTGGTGGTTACTCATGTTCTTTAATGACGAATAGCGAAATACATGAAATAACGATACAAATACAAAACAACAAACGGACCGTGAAAACCTATACAGCCTGTCTGGTGAACAACTACACAGAGACAGGAACAATCACCCACGAAATACACAGTGAAACCCAGGCTACCTAAATACGGTTCCCAATCAGAGACAACGAGAATCACCTGACTCTGATTGAGAACCGCCTCAGGCAGCCAAACCTATGCTACACCCCTACTCAGCCGCAATCCCAATACCTACAAAACCCCAATACGAAACACAACCAAATAAACCCATGTCACACCCTGGCCTGACCAAATATATAACGAAAACACAAAATACTATGACCAAGGCGTGACAGGGGAGTTGTAGCGATGAGACAAGATCGCAATTGGATATCACGAAATTAGGGAGAAAAAGGGGTTAAAATACCCCCCCAAAATACAAAACAATAAGGATTAAGATAAAGACAGCTAAACTTATTTAATTGAACTGTTGAAATCGAGGAAGAATTGAAGCAACAATAGAGAGAGAAAGAGGAGGTAGGCTAATAATGGGAAATATTATGAAAGGAATATATGCGTCAGCCTACTAGTTATACAAATAGGCCCTATTATATTTCAAAATGAAAATAACATTTGCTAGCCTATGCTTGTAACTTTGTAACTTTGTAGGCCGCATGGGCTGCACCAGAATCGCAGAGGGTTCTACATGGAACTTAACAGAGTTCTACTTGGAACCAAAAACGGTTCTCCTGGGGACAGCACCAAAAAACTTTTGGAACCCTTTATTCCTCCCTCGTTTCTCTCCTCTCTTTCAGGCCTTCTGGAGGAGGGAAGTACTGTCTCGGAGAGAGGAAGCGCTACAGATCGTGTAACACAGATGTGAGTTCACATTCCCCTTCTTTTTCTTCCACCCCCCCTCCTCTCTTTGCTTCTCTCTCTCACTCTTTCTCTCGTTCTCTCGCTGTTTCTCTTCACTCTCTCTCTCGCTCTGTCTCTCTTTCTCTCAATTCAATTCAATGTGCTTTATTGGCGTGACGTAACAATACGCATATTGCCAAAGCTTACTTTGGAGATTAAATTAAAGTAATAATAATCAATACTGTCAACAGGACAACAGTAACTTCAATAATCAAGGGTCAAAATAACCATACATTGAACAATAACAATAACAATGGTTTAGAGGACATGTGCAGGTTGGTTGGTCACTCAGACACTGCCCCTCATTTTATGGCAGGCAGCAATGTAGTACGCTGCCAACCCACAGCTCTCTGCTTCCTCCCCCAACAGGACGGGGAGCCTATTCTCATCAGAGAGATCTTTGAAACATTGAATAAGTGTTTCAAATTTGGGGAAATGACACTCTCTAATTGTTTTAGATTTTTTACATTTGGGTCTGTCTCAGGTTCTGCTGTTGTGCAGTGGTTGCACAGCCTTTCCTCTACAGAGAGCCAGGTTTTCCTGTCTACCCTTTTCAATGGCAAGGCTGTGCTCACTGAGAAAGTACTTTGTAAAGGTTTTTCGAAGGTCAGTAACCATGGTCAAATAGCCATGGTGTACTTCCTCATATTTGTTTTTATTTGATTTATTTCACCTTTATTTAACCAGGTAGGCCAGTCGAGAACAAGTTCTCATTTACAACTGCGACCTGGCCAAGATAAATCAAAGCAGTGCGACACAAACAACAACACAGAGTTACACATGGCGTAAACAAAAGTACAGTCAATAACACAATAGAAAAATCTGTATACAGTGTGTGTAAATGAGGTAAGATTAGGGAGGTAAGGCAATAAATAGGCCGTAGTGGCGAAGTAATTACAATTTAGCAATTAAACACTGGAGTGAAAGATGTGCAGAACATGAATGTGCAAGTAGAGACACTGGGGTGCAAAGGAGCAATATGGGGATGAGGTAGTTCGATGGGCTATTTACAGATGGGCTATGTACAGGTGCAATGATCTGTGAGCTGCTCTGACAGCTGATGTTAAAAGTTAGTGAGGGTGATATGAGTCTCCAGCTTCAGTGATTTTTGCAATTCGTTCCAGTCATTGGCAGCAGTGAACTGGAAGGAAAGGCGGCCAAAGGAGGAATAGACTTTGGGGAAGACCAGTGAAATATACCTGCTGGAGCGCGTACTGCGGGTGGTGTTGCTATGGTGACCAGTGAGCTGAGATAAGGTGGGGCTTTACCTAGCAAAGACTTATCAATGACCTGGAGCCAGTGGGTTTGGCGACAAATTTGATGCGAGGGCCAGTCAGCGAGAGCATACAGGTCGCAAGTGGGTAGTATATGGGGCTTTGGTGACAAAACTGTGATAGACTGCATCCAATTTGCTGAGTAGAGTGTTGGAGGCTATTTTATAAATAACATTGCCAAAGTCAAGGGTCGGTAGGATAGTCAAGTTTTACGAGGGTATGCTTGGCAACATGAGTGAAGGATGCTTTGTTGCGAAATAGGAAGCCGATTTTAGATTTAATTTTGGATTAGAGATGCTTAATGTGAGTCTGGAAGGAGAGTTTACAGTCTAACCAGACACTTAGATATTTGTAGTTGTCCACATATTCTAAGTCAGAACCGTCCAGAGTAGTGATGCAAGACGGGCGGGCAGGTGCAGTCAGCGATCTGTTGAAAAGCATGCATTTAGTTTTACTTGCATTTAAGAGCAGTTGGAGGCCACGGAAGGAAAGTTGTATGGCATTGAAGCTCGTCTGGATGTTAGTTAACACAGTGTCCAAAGAAGGGCCAGAAGTATACAGAATGGTGTTGTCTGAGTAGAGGTGGATCAGAGAATCAGAGAGGAGAGAGAGGAAGCACGCAGGGCATTCTATGCTATTTGAAAACACATTCTCTCTCTAGATGTAGGGCCAGATAGCACTGCATTTTGCTTTCCCAATAGGTCATGTAGTTTTGTTTTGACTGTGTTGTAATTTGGTTTATTCTGATTGATTGGATTTTCTGGTCCCGAGGCTTCAGTGTGTTAGTAGAACAGATTTGTGAACTCAGCCGGATGAGGGGACTCATTTCTTTGCTCAGCTCTTGGCATTGCAGGGCTTGGTAATGATATGAGATGGGGTCACTGCCTTTTTCCAAAACTTTATTGTTATTTTTTTAGTTATTATTATTAGTGGATATTGGCCTAATTCTGCCCTGCATGCATTGTTTGTAGTTTTCCTCTGGACATGTAAGATAATCTTACAGAACTCTGCATGCAGGGTTTCGATGGGATGAAATCTTGTTTTGCAAGTCAACTCCACACCTCACTGGCATAAAGTGCAATTGGTTCAATGACGCATTTAAGTGTGTTTTTTGCTTTCTCTCTCAGTTCATTCACTGCCTCATGTAGGTGTCCAGTTGAGCTTCTTGTTAAACCTAAGCAGTTGTATTTTTTGTAGTACTCTATATATTTTGCACCAATTGAGAACTTTGTTATAATTCCCTGAAACCTGGATCTTCTCTGGAAAATCATGATGCAATCATTATTAGATCATCTCTCCTTCTCTCTCTGTGTCTTTCTGTCTGTCTCGCATTGTCTCTGTCTCTCACTGTCTTTCTTTCTTTCTTTCTCTCTCTCTCTCTCTTTTTCTCTCTGTCTCTCTGTCTCCATCTGTCTCTCTCTCTATTTCTCTCTCTATTTCTCTCTGTCTCTCTCTCTATTTCTCTCTCTGTCTCTCTCTCTATTTCTCTCTCTGTCTCTCTCTCTATTTCTCTCTCTATTTCTCTCTCTGTCTCTCTCTCTA
The DNA here is from genome assembly GCF_023373465.1 of Oncorhynchus keta. Classification (NCBI taxonomy): domain Eukaryota; kingdom Metazoa; phylum Chordata; class Actinopteri; order Salmoniformes; family Salmonidae; genus Oncorhynchus; species Oncorhynchus keta. The sequence goes on from NC_068432.1 coordinate 40,098,147, forward strand.
TTTCTCTCTCTATTTCTCTCTCTGTCTCTCTCTCTATTTCTCTCTCTATTTCTCTCTCTGTCTCTCTCTGTCTCTCTCTATGTCCCTCCCTCCCTCCCTCCCTCCCTCCCTCCCTCCCTCCCTCCCTCCCTCCCTCCCTCCCTCCCTCCCTCCCTCCCTCCCTCCCTCCCTCCCATTTCTCTCTCACTCCTGTAAGGTTGTTGGGCAATCCCTCTGTTTTTAAGGTTGCTAAGAGGACGAACATACTAAGTTGTTCATTGTTCTCTGTTGGAAGTAAACATCAGCCAATATCCCTAAAGCCATTCACTAAAGCCTGACTATCTGACTGTGTCAAGATAATGAATGGAGTATCACTGACTGTTTGATTGATGGAACAGATTTAACGCAAGAGCGGTTTTGGGAAAACAGAGAGCACTGAGGATACTACTCCTTGGGCACCGACATAAATTCAGCGTCTTTTCCACGTTGATTCAACATAATTTCATTGAAATTATGTGGTAACAACATCGATTCAACTAGTCAATGGGGAAATGTTTTGGTCCTGGGGAATTTAGGTTGTTTGTAGCGTTTCTTAGTCACCTTGTTGAATGACATTGTTGAATGCACAATTACCATTTTTACTTTAAAGTCTATTAAAAGTTCATTTAAATGCAGCACTTCAGTCCCAAAAAATACATTGAAAAAATATTTTGTAAGGCTGCAAACTTGTAAGGCTGCAAGCCCCCCATTCCTCCTAACTATTTCTAGGTGGCCTTTATTTCTGAAGGTGAACATTTAGCCAGTTTGGAGACTTGTGGATACTTGACCACAAATCTTAAAAATAACAGCTGAGAGCAAGCATTGAATGTTTACTTTGGAAAACAAACACCATCCCCGACCTCTGCTTCCTTACCCCGACTGTAGCACGTCCAACACAAACGCGTTGTAGTACGGTCCACAAAGATCCTACGCATGCACACACACACACACGCACACGCACACGCACACACACACATTCACAGATAACCTCACGGCTCTCAGAGAAGATCGCTCATGGCTCTCAGAGAAGATAACTTCTCCCACATCCTTGACCTGTGTGTGTGTGTGTGTGTGTGTGTGTGTGTGTGTGTGTGTGTGTGTGTGTGTGTGTGTGTGTGTGTGTGTGTGTGTGTGTGTGTGTGTGTGTGTGTGTGTGTGTGTGTGTGTGTGTGTGTGTGTGTGTGTGTGTGTGTGTGTGTGTGTGTGTGTAATGACTTAATTAATTTGCACACACACACTCCCAGCTCCCCTACTGCCTGTGGTTCCTGTCCTCGTCATTGTTCCCTGCTGAGGTCAGCACTCATTTGTTCTCGCTTTCACAACAATGATAATTCAACACCCCCCTCCCTGCCTCCCTCCCACTGTCCCCTGCAACCAGTTCAGGACTGTTAGTGATATCAGAGCCCTAGTTCAGGAGATCTTTGTACTATTAAATGTCACCTCCTAATTTAATTGGAAGCATGGCAACAATGGAGGTAGGGAGGCCCTGCAGGGTGTTAGAGGTTCCTCTGTAGTGCCTCACACAATGTGTGTTAACTCTAGACAGTGTGTTACCTCTAGACAGAGTGTTACCTCTAGACAGAGTGTTACCTCTAGACAGAATGTGTTACATCTAGAAAGAGTGCTTTACCTCTAGACAGAGTGCGTTACCTCTAGACAGAGTGCGTTACCCCTAGACAGAGTGTTACCTCTAGACAGAGTGGGTTACCTCTAGACCAGGGGTGTCAAACTCATTTCGCATCGTGGGCCACATACGGCCTAGGGAGATGTCAAGTGGGCCGGACCATTAAAATTATACCATACTCTGCTATAAATAACCAAAATATCATGTCTTTCCTTTGTTTTGGTGTAAAGAAGCACAAGAACATTAGGAAAATATTGAAATTTAATGAACTATCCTTTTACAAAACATTTCATGAAACACCTCATATTTCCTTAGACAAATGTGCAATTTACTTTTATCATTCACAAATATGCATTGCAACTGATCCCACTGATTGTACAAAGGCACAAAACTTTAATTGGTACTGAAAAATATAGTAATGCACTTTAAGATTAAATGAGACTTTTAAAGAAAGGAATTTTTAAACCACTTACACATACGCATATAAAATCTAAATGTAATCCCTGCGTACACCTTACAAACTAAGGAGAGTGATTTTAAATGTGTAATGAAGAAAGTGTTCGCCTGTCCTGTAAATCTGTAAACTTCATACATGAAACATACATACACATACAATACATACTGAAAATTTATGGAGTTGTATGAACAGTAGAATTCCATCACACAACTTTTGTTTTGAAGCTGCTGACTAACATTAAAGTGCACATTTTTTAAATCACCACAGTAAGGATTCATCTTCACAGAGCTGTATTCTTTCAATGCAAACAGTATCTAAGGCAGCATTTTAAAGGTGTTAGTCTAGTCTGGACTTGTATTTGTACCTGAAACTTGGCATCTTTTGGCCTGTACAAGTGCATCAACACCAGGTGTCATGTCCTGACTAGCTGTCACTTTCAGAATGTCATTTAAGTGCTTGTTTGTGAGCCTTGAACGCATTTTTGTTTTATTGATATTCATCACTGAGAAAATTTGTTCACAAAGGTAGGTTGTCCCAAACATGCACAAAATTTTAGCAGCCAGGGCTGTTAATTTGGGGTACCCTGGTAGTAGATACTGATAAAATCTGTCCAGACCTACAGAGGCAAATTTGCCCTTCAAATCTGCCGAGTATTCCTCGTCAGGCTAATATTGGCAAAAGCTTGTCGCTTCTCGGGACATACAAGTTCAGCCGCCTTCATCATGCATCGTTTAACAAAGTCACCGTCGGAATACGGCTTCGATGCTAATGCTATTTCGCTAGCAATTAGGTAGCTGGCTTTTACCGCTGCTTCACTGACTTCTCGGCTCTGGATGAAAGTTGACTGCTGTTTCCTCAGACCCGCCAGCAATTCGTTAATCTTATCTCTTCTCAGTTGTCCTTGCAAGCCGTCATATTTTTCGCTGTGATGAGTCTCGTAGTGGCGTCGAATATTATATTCCTTCAATACTGAAACTTGTTGCAAACACACCAAGCACAAAGGTTTTCCGTGCATCTCTGTAAATAAATAGGACGTGGTCCATTTTTCTTTGAAAATTCTACACTCCTTATCTACTTTTCTCCGTTTGGATAACGACATTTTGGCTAATGATATTAACAACGTCGTAACAAGCAGCAGATGGCGCATTGATACCGTCTGCTGTTTTCAGTCTGTCTCAGTGATGCGGCTTGTCTTCTACTCTGATGGAAAGAGTGCGCCCCTTAGCGGATAATCCATGAATTGCAGCGAATTAAAAATATTAATTCCATGTCTTTTATGCATTTTTTCCACTTTCAAATTATCCTGCGGGCCTGATCGAACCTCCTTGGGGGCCGGTTCCGGCCCGCGGGCCGTATGTTTGACACCCCTGCTCTAGACAGAATGTGTTACATCTAGAAAGAGTGCTTTACCTCTAGACAGAGTGCGTTACCTCTAGACAGAGTGCGTTACCCCTAGACAGAGTGCGTTAACTATAGACAGAGTGCGTTAACTTTAGACAGAGTGCGTCACCTCTAGACAGAGTGCGTCACCTCTAGACAGAGTGCGTCACCTCTAGACAGAGTGCGTCACCTCTAGACAGAGTGCGTTACGTCTAGACAGAGTGCGTTACGTCTAGACAGAGTGCGTTACGTCTAGACAGAGTGCGTTAACTTTAGACAGAGTGAGTTAACTCTAGACAGAGTGCGTTAACTCTAGACAGAGTGTGTTAACTTTAGACAGAGTGCGTTACCTCTAGACAGAGTGCGTTACCTCTAGACAGAGTGCGTTAACCTCTAGACAGAGTGCGTTACCTCTAGACAGAGTGCGTTACCTCTAGACAGAGTGCGTTACCTCTAGACAGAGTGCGTTACCTCTAGACAGAGTGCGTTACCTCTAGACAGAGTATGTTACCTCTAGACAGAGTGCGTTACCTCTAGACAGAGTGGGTTACCTCTAGACAGAGTGCGTTACCTCTAGACAGAGTGCGTTACCTCTAGACAGAGTGCGTTACCTCTAGACAGAGTATGTTACCTCTAGACAGAGTGGGTTACCTCTAGACAGAGTGGGTTACCTCTAGACAGAGTGGGTTACCTCTAGACAGAGTGCGTTACCTCTAGACAGAGTGCGTTACCTCTAGACAGAGTGTGTTACCTCTAGACAGAGTGCGTTACCTCTAGACAGAGTGCGTTACCTCTAGACAGAGTGCGTTACCTCTAGACAGAGTGCGTTACCTCTAGACAGAGTGCGTTACCTCTAGACAGAGTATGTTACCTCTAGACAGAGTGGGTTACCTCTAGACAGAGTGGGTTACCTCTAGACAGAGTGCGTTACCTCTAGACAGAGTGCGTTACCTCTAGACAGAGTGCGTTACCTCTAGACAGAGTGCGTTACCTCTAGACAGAGTGCGTTACCTCTAGACAGAGTATGTTACCTCTAGACAGAGTGCGTTACCTCTAGACAGAGTGCGTTACCTCTAGACAGAGTGCGTTACCTCTAGACAGAGTGCGTTACCTCTAGACAGAGTGCGTTACCTCTAGACAGAGTGCATTAACTCTAGACAGAGTGCATTAACTCTAGACAGAGTATGTTATCTCTAGACAGAGTGGGTTACCTCTAGACAGAGTGTGTTACCTCTAGACAGGGTGCTTTACCTCTAGACAGAGTGCATTAACTCTAGACAGAGTGCGTTACCTCTAGACAGAGTGCGTTATCTCTAGAAAGAGTGCTTTACCTCTAGACAGAGTGCGCTACCTCTAGACAGAGTGCGTTACCTCTAGACAGAGTGCGTTACCCCTAGACAGAGTGCGTTAACTTTAGAAAGAGTGCGTTAACTCTAGACAGTGTGTGTTAACTCTAGACAGAGTGCGTTAACTTTAGACAGAGTGCGTTAACTTTAGACAGAGTGCGTCACCTCTAGACAGAGTGCGTCACCTCTAGACAGAGTGCGTCACCTCTCTAGACAGAGTGCGTCACCTCTAGACAGAGTGCGTTACCTCTAGACAGAGTGCTTTACCTCTAGACAGAGTGTGTTTTCTCTAGACAGAGTGCTTTACCTCTAGACAGAGTGCGTCACCTCTAGACAGAGTGCGTTACGTCTAGACAGAGTGCGTTACGTCTAGACAGAGTGCGTTACGTCTAGACAGAGTGCGTTAACTTTAGACAGAGTGAGTTAACTCTAGACAGAGTGCGTTAACTCTAGACAGAGTGTGTTAACTTTAGACAGAGTGCGTTACCTCTAGACAGAGTGCGTTACCTATAGACAGAGTGCGTTAACCTCTAGACAGAGTGCGTTACCTCTAGACAGAGTGCGTTACCTCTAGACAGAGTGCGTTACCTCTAGACAGAGTGCGTTATCTCTAGAAAGAGTGCTTTACCTCTAGACAGAGTGCGCTACCTCTAGCCAGAGTGCGTTACCTCTAGACAGAGTGCGTTACCCCTAGACAGAGTGCGTTAACTTTAGAAAGAGTGCGTCACCTCTAGACAGAGTGCGTTACGTCTAGACAGAGTGCGTTACGTCTAGACAGAGTGCGTTACGTCTAGACAGAGTGCGTTAACTTTAGACAGAGTGAGTTAACTCTAGACAGAGTGCGTTAACTCTAGACAGAGTGTGTTAACTTTAGACAGAGTGCGTTACCTCTAGACAGAGTGCGTTACCTCTAGACAGAGTGCGTTAACCTCTAGACAGAGTGCGTTACCTCTAGACAGAGTGCGTTACCTCTAGACAGAGTGCGTTACCTCTAGACAGAGTGCGTTATCTCTAGAAAGAGTGCTTTACCTCTAGACAGAGTGCGCTACCTCTAGCCAGAGTGCGTTACCTCTAGACAGAGTGCGTTACCCCTAGACAGAGTGCGTTAACTTTAGAAAGAGTGCGTTAACTCTAGACAGTGTGCGTTAACTCTAGACAGAGTGCGTTAACTTTAGACAGAGTGCGTTAACTTTAGACAGAGTGCATCACCTCTAGACAGAGTGCGTCACCTCTAGACAGAGTGCGTCATCTCTAGACAGAGTGCGTTACCTCTAGACAGAGTGCGTTACCTCTAGACAGAGTGCGTTAACTTTAGACAGAGTGCGTTAACTCTAGACAGAGTGCGTTACCTCTAGACAGAGTGCGTTACCTCTAGACAGAGTGCGTTACCTCTAGACAGAGTGCGTTACCTCTAGACAGAGTGCGTTACCTCTAGACAGAGTGCGTTACCTCTAGACAGAGTATGTTACCTCTAGACAGAGTGCGTTACCTCTAGACAGAGTGGGTTACCTCTAGACAGAGTGCGTTACCTCTAGACAGAGTGCGTTACCTCTAGACAGAGTGCGTTACCTCTAGACAGAGTATGTTACCTCTAGACAGAGTGGGTTACCTCTAGACAGAGTGGGTTACCTCTAGACAGAGTGGGTTACCTCTAGACAGAGTGCGTTACCTCTAGACAGAGTGCGTTACCTCTAGACAGAGTATGTTACCTCTAGACAGAGTGCGTTACCTCTAGACAGAGTGCGTTACCTCTAGACAGAGTGCGTTACCTCTAGACAGAGTGCGTTACCTCTAGACAGAGTGCGTTACCTCTAGACAGAGTATGTTACCTCTAGACAGAGTGGGTTACCTCTAGACAGAGTGGGTTACCTCTAGACAGAGTGCGTTACCTCTAGACAGAGTGCGTTACCTCTAGACAGAGTGCGTTACCTCTAGACAGAGTGCGTTACCTCTAGACAGAGTGCGTTACCTCTAGACAGAGTGCGTCTAGACAGAGTATGTTACCTCTAGACAGAGTGCGTTACCTCTAGACAGAGTGCGTTACCTCTAGACAGAGTGCGTTACCTCTAGACAGAGTGCGTTACCTCTAGACAGAGTGCGTTACCTCTAGACAGAGTGCATTAACTCTAGACAGAGTGCATTAACTCTAGACAGAGTATGTTATCTCTAGACAGAGTGGGTTACCTCTAGACAGAGTGTGTTACCTCTAGACAGGGTGCTTTACCTCTAGACAGAGTGCATTAACTCTAGACAGAGTGCGTTACCTCTAGACAGAGTGCGTTATCTCTAGAAAGAGTGCTTTACCTCTAGACAGAGTGCGCTACCTCTAGACAGAGTGCGTTACCTCTAGACAGAGTGCGTTACCCCTAGACAGAGTGCGTTAACTTTAGAAAGAGTGCGTTAACTCTAGACCGTGTGCGTTAACTCTAGACAGAGTGCGTTAACTTTAGACAGAGTGCGTTAACTTTAGACAGAGTGCGTCACCTCTAGACAGAGTGCGTCACCTCTAGACAGAGTGCGTCACCTCTAGACAGAGTGCGTCACCTCTAGACAGAGTGCGTTACCTCTAGACAGAGTGCTTTACCTCTAGACAGAGTGTGTTTTCTCTAGACAGAGTGCGTTACCTCTAGACAGAGTGCGTTAAAACTAGACAGAGTGCGTTAACTTTAGACAGAGTGCGTCACCTCTAGACAGAGTGCGTCACCTCTAGACAGAGTGCGTCACCTCTAGACAGAGTGCGTTACCTCTAGACAGAGTGCGTTACCTCTAGACAGAGTGCTTTACCTCTAGACAGAGTGTGTTTTCTCTAGACAGAGTGCGTTACCTCTAGACAGAGTGCGTTAAAACTAGACAGAGTGCGTTACCTCTAGACAGAGTGCGTTACCTCTAGACAGAGTGCGTTACCTCTAGACAGAGTGCGTTACCTCTAGACAGAGTATGTTACCTCTAGACAGAGTGGGTTACCTCTAGACAGAGTGGGTTACCTCTAGACAGAGTGGGTTACCTCTAGACAGAGTGCGTTACCTCTAGACAGAGTGCGTTACCTCTAGACAGAGTGCGTTACCTCTAGACAGAGTGCGTTACCTCTAGACAGAGTGCGTTACCTCTAGACAGAGTGCGTTACCTCTAGACAGAGTATGTTACCTCTAGACAGAGTGGGTTACCTCTAGACAGAGTGCGTTACCTCTAGACAGAGTGCGTTACCTCTAGACAGAGTGCGTTACCTCTAGACAGAGTGCGTTACCTCTAGACAGAGTGCGTTACCTCTAGACAGAGTGCATTAACTCTAGACAGAGTGCATTAACTCTAGACAGAGTATGTTATCTCTAGACAGAGTGTGTTACCTCTAGACAGAGTGTGTTACCTCTAGACAGAGTGCTTTACCTCTAGACAGAGTGCATTAACTCTAGACAGAGTGCGTTACCTCTAGACAGAGTGCGTTATCTCTAGAAAGAGTGCTTTACCTCTAGACAGAGTGCGCTACCTCTAGACAGAGTGCGTTACCTCTAGACAGAGTGCGTTACCCCTAGACAGAGTGCGTTAACTTTAGAAAGAGTGCGTTAACTCTAGACAGTGTGCGTTAACTCTAGACAGAGTGCGTTAACTTTAGACAGAGTGCGTTAACTTTAGACAGAGTGCGTCACCTCTAGACAGAGTGCGTCACCTCTAGACAGAGTGCGTTACCTCTAGACAGAGTGCGTTACCTCTAGACAGAGTGCTTTACCTCTAGACAGAGTGTGTTTTCTCTAGACAGAGTGCGTTACCTCTAGACAGAGTGCGTTAAAACTAGACAGAGTGCGTTAACTTTAGACAGAGTGCGTTAACTTTAGACAGAGTGCGTTAACTCTAGACAGAGTGCGTTACCTCTAGACAGAGTGCGTTACCTCTAGACAGAGTGCGTTACCTCTAGACAGAGTGCGTTACCTCTAGACAGAGTATGTTACCTCTAGACAGAGTGCGTTACCTCTAGACAGAGTGGGTTACCTCTAGACAGAGTGGGTTACCTCTAGACAGAGTGGGTTACCTCTAGACAGAGTGCGTTACCTCTAGACAGAGTGGGTTACCTCTAGACAGAGTGGGTTACCTCTAGACAGAGTGCGTTACCTCTAGACAGAGTGCGTTACCTCTAGACAGAGTGCGTTACCTCTAGACAGAGTGCGTTACCTCTAGACAGAGTGCGTTACCTCTAGACAGAGTGCGTTACCTCTAGACAGAGTATGTTACCTCTAGACAGAGTGCGTTACCTCTAGACAGAGTGCGTTACCTCTAGACAGAGTGCGTTACCTCTAGACAGAGTGCGTTACCTCTAGACAGAGTGGGTTACGTCTAGACAGAGTGCGTTACCTCTAGACAGAGTGCGTTACCTCTAGACAGAGTGCGTTACCTCTAGACAGAGTGCGTTACCTCTAGACAGAGTATGTTACCTCTAGACAGAGTGGGTTACCTCTAGACAGAGTGCGTTACCTCTAGACAGAGTGCGTTACCTCTAGACAGAGTGCGTTACCTCTAGACAGAGTGCGTTACCTCTAGACAGAGTGCGTTACCTCTAGACAGAGTGCATTAACTCTAGACAGAGTGCATTAACTCTAGACAGAGTGCATTAACTCTAGACAGAGTATGTTATCTCTAGACAGAGTGGGTTACCTCTAGACAGAGTGTGTTACCTCTAGACAGAGTGTGTTACCTCTAGACAGAGTATGTTACCTCTAGACAGAGTGCGTTACCTCTAGACAGAGTGCGTTACCTCTAGACAGAGTGCGTTACCTCTAGACAGAGTGCGTTACCTCTAGACAGAGTGCGTTACCTCTAGACAGAGTGGGTTACCTCTAGACAGAGTGGGTTACCTCTAGACAGAGTGGGTTACCTCTAGACAGAGTGCGTTACCTCTAGACAGAGTGCGTTACCTCTAGACAGAGTGCGTTACCTCTAGACAGAGTGCGTTACCTCTAGACAGAGTGCGTTACCGCTAGACAGAGTGGGTTACCTCTAGACAGAGTGGGTTACCTCTAGACAGAGTGGGTTACCTCTAGACAGAGTGGGTTACCTCTAGACAGAGTGGGTTACCTCTAGACAGAGTGGGTTACCTCTAGACAGAGTGCGTTACCTCTAGACAGAGTGCGTTAACTCTAGACAGAGTGCGTTACCTCTAGACAGAGTGGGTTACCTCTAGACAGAGTGGGTTACCTCTAGACAGAGTGCGTTACCTCTAGACAGAGTGCGTTACCTCTAGACAGAGTGCGTTACCTCTAGACAGAGTGCGTTACCTCTAGACAGAGTGCGTTACCTCTAGACAGAGTGCTCTGAGGTCTTCAGTAAGGCCGTTCTGCTGCCAATGTTTGTCTATTGAGATTGTATGGCTGTGTGCTCGGTTTGATATACCTGTCAGCAACGGATGTGGCTGAAATAGCCGAATCCACTAATTTGAAGGGGTGTCCACATACTTTTGTATATATAGTGCATGTGTTAGAGATACGAAACAGCAAAATACTCATCCTTGTTTAATTAAGAGTATATTTTTTTTCTCCTCAAGGCTTTTTACATGACATTTTCTACTTAATAAGGCCCGAGGGGGTGTGGTATATGGCCAATATACCACGGCTAAGGGCTTTTCTTACGCACAACGCAACGTGTGGTGCTAGGACTGTCACGCCCTGGCCATAGAGAGGCTTTTATTCTCTATTTTGGTTAGGCCAGGGTGTGACTAGGGTGGGCATTCTATGTTGTTTTTTCTATGTTTTTGTATTTCTTTGTTTTTGGTCGGGTATGGTTCTCAATCAGGGACAGCTGTCTATCGTTGTCTCTGAATAAGAACCATACTTAGGTAGCTCTTTCCCACATGGGTTTTGTGGGTAGTTGCTTTCTGTTTTTGTGTCTGCACCAGACAGAACTTTTTTTATTGTTCTCTTTGTTAATCAGTGTTCAGTTCCATTAATAAAAGGATGAACACGTACCACGCTGCACCTTGGTCCTCACCTCAACAGTCGTGACAAGGACACAGCCCTTAGCCGTGGTATATTGACCATATTTCACAAACCCAAACATATTTCTCAAACCCTATGGTGCCTTATTGCTATTTTAAACTGGTTACCAATATAATTAGAGCAGTACAAATAAATGTTTTGTCTTACCCATGGTATGTGGTCTGATATACCACAGCTTTCAGCCAGTCAGCATTCAGGGCTCGAACCACCCAGTTTATCTGATTTAGCCACTATACCCTGTATTCCTGACCCTTTCTCCTTCAAATATATTCCTCTGGCAAATTAACACAATGAGCTATCTGAGCTCTTTCAGATGAGAAATCAGGCCTGGGCCAAAGCAAGGAAAATTGACTCTAATGGACTGGCAATCTTTCAGACAATTGAGAAACAGATGTACTATCTCCATTAAGACTGCTAAATCAGGCTTCTTTTTAAGCTCTCTCTGATCCTTCAACATTTTGGAAAACAGTAATGCACTGAAGCGTACAAATCCCTTTTCTTCCCTGCCTGAGCAGGTTCTGTCTGACTCTGGCATCAGAACTGAGAAGAATGAGATAAGTGATGCTTTTTATCATTTTATCTCTGCAGGCTTTTTATTTGAGAGAAACAGTGTTTTAATTGACCTTGGTCAGTCAATCGACTCCTCTTCCCTCTGACGGGTAACCTTTCAACTTCTAGTGCATCTTTGTTTTCATTTCAACAATTTTCTACCTGTGATGTGCTACAGTAGATGCCTTAAGATTGGTGTAAAAAAATAAAATCAGCTAGGGCTGATGAGCTTCATCCATTTATACTGCAGCTCTCTGCCCCCCTGATTGCTGGATCATTAACCGATATGTTTAACCTGACGATCATATCTGGTACTATTCCCAAGGTGTAACGATCCTCTTCCTGTGAATGACTGGATCAAAGCGCAGCATGAGACGTGTTCATGATATTTTATTAAAATCAGAACACTACAACAAAAAATAACAAAGAGGAAACCGAACAATTCTGTAAGGAAACCAACAATACAGAAAACAACTACCCACAAAACCCATGTGGGCAAGAGCTACCTAAGTATGGTTCCCAATCAGAGACAACGATAGACAGCTGTCCCTGATTGAGAACCATACCCGGCCAAAAACAAAGAAATACAAAAACATAGAAAAAACAACATAGAATGCCCACCCTAGTCACACCCTGGCCTAACCAAAATAGAGAATAAAACATCTCTATGGCCAGGGCGTGACACAAGGTTTGGAAGGCAGCCCAAGTACTGTACTTTTTATTGTTTACATTAACAATATCTTGTCTGTAAAAAATTGTAACCTGCACTTGTATGCCGATGATACTGTTGTGTATGCTATTGCCCCCAAGGTTGACCAGTCTCTATCTGAACTGCAGACTGCCTTCATTTTATTACAGAAAATTTTATTGACCTGAAATTAGTATTGAATGCAGGTACAATTGAGTATATGTTGTTCTCTAGAGCAGTGGTCCGCACTGCGCACTCACCAATGTTCCTTCTGATATTTTGAGGCACTGAGCAAATGTTTAGGTGTTGTGAGTGGAAACTTGTGCAATTTGAGTTTTAGACTGTAGCCAATAGGCTATTGTGGATATTGGAGCACAATGTAGGCCTACCAACAAAACCAAATGGAACAAATCCCAGAACATTTTCACATGGAAATAGCTTTTGATTTCTATGATGTAGCCTACAGTAGCCTACATGTGGTGTTCAATGAGGCCTACATTGTGTAAGACTTTTAAAAAGGTTTTTACATTATGAAGGGCTTGACATTAATTCATGATTTTGTACATTGTCTGTAACACCATGGGTCAAATAGGTGGCTGTAAAATGCATTGTAATTGTGTTGTAAATTCATTATTATTGCCATACAGAGAATTAGACGATTTGCCAGCAGCATACCACCCAGCATAACACTGCTGGCTTGCTTCTGAAGCTAAGCAGGGCTGGTCCTGGTCAGTCCCTGGCTGGGAGACCAGATGCTGCTGGAAGTGGTGTTGAAGGTCCAGTAGGAGGCACACTTTCCTCTGGTCGAAGAAAAAATATCCCAATTCCCCAGGGCAGTGAGGACAGGACACTGCCCTGTGTAAGGTGCCGTCCTTCGGATGGGACGTGAAACGGGTGTCCTGACTTTCTGAGGTTATTAAAGATCCCATGGCACTTATCGTAAGAGTAGGGGTGTTAACCCCGGTGTCCTGGCTAAATTCCCAATCTGGCCCTCAAACCATCACGGTCACCTAATAATCCCCACTTTAAAATTGGCTCATTCATCCCCTCTCCTCTCCCCTGTAACTATTCCCCAGGTCGTTGCTGCAAATGAGAACGTGTTCTCAGTCAACTTACCTGGTAAAATAACGGATAAATAAAATAAAATCTAGTTAACCCCTCTGCCTATTGGCTTATTTCCATTATCAAGCCTGTCTAAAAATACAACACTGCCCCTTTAATTAAGACATAAGATTCATACTCACCTACTCATTCAAGGCTTTTTCTTTATTTTTACAATTTTCTACATTGTAGAATAATAGTGAAGACATCAAAACTATGAAATAACACATATGGAATCATGCAGTAACCCAAAAATGTATTTGAGAATTGAGATTCTCAAAGTAGCCACCTTTCCTTGATGACAGCTTTGCACACTCTTGGCATTCCCTCAACCAGCATCACCTGGAATCCTTTTCCAACAGTCTTGAAGGAGTTCCCACATATGCTGAGCACTTGTTGGCAGCTTTTCCTTCACTCTGCAGTCCAACTCATCCCAAACCATTTTAATTGGGTCTAGGCCGAGTGACTGTGTAGGCCAGGTCATCTGATGCAGCACTCCATCTGATGCAGCACTCCATCTGATGCAGCATAGTAATGAACGTCGGTCACCCTTTCCTTCAGCTGGGTTCAGGCCTGGAGTGTGTGTGTGTGGGGGTGTTCAGTCCTGTTTAGCCTGCTCTACTTTCAGCCTGTGAGATATAGCTTTGACCTGAGCAAACTCAGAGTTTTTATTTGTCCTGAGGGAAAGTGCTGCTGGCTTTCACACACACATACGCACACACACATATCAAATCAAATCAAATTTATTTATATAGCCCTTCGTACATCAGCTGATATCTCAAAGTGCTGTACAGAAACACAGCCTAAAACCCCAAACAGCAAGCAATGCAGGTGTAGAAGCACGGTGGCTAGGAAAAACTCCCTAGAAAGGCCAAAACCTAGGAAGAAACCTAGAGAGGAACCAGGCTATGTGGGGTGGCCAGTCCTCTTCTGGCTGTGCCGGGTGGAGATTATAACAGAACATGGCCAAGATGTTCAAATGTTCATAAATGACCAGCATGGTCGAATAATAATAAGGCAGAACAGTTGAAACTGGAGCAGCAGCACAGTCAGGTGGACTGGGGACAGCAAGGAGTCATCATGTCAGGTAGTCCTGGGGCACGGTCCTTTCTCTCCTCCGAGAGAGAGAAAGAAAGAGAGAAGGAGAGAATTAGAGAACACACACTTAGATTCACACAGGACACCGAATAGGACAGGAGAAGTACTCCAGATATAACAAACTGACCCTAGCCCTCCGACACATAAACTACTGCAGCATAAATACTGGAGGCTGAGACAGGAGGGGTCAGGAGACACTGTGGCCCCATCCGAGGACACCCCCGAACAGGGCCAAACAGGAAGGATATAACCCCACCCACTTTGCCAAAGCACAGCCCCCACACCACTAGAGGGATATCTTCAACCACCAACTTACCATCCTGAGACAAGGCTGAGTATAGCCCACAAAGATCTCTGCCATGGCACAACCCAAGGGGGGGGCGCCAACCCAGACAGGATGACCACATCAGTGAATCAACCCACTCAGGTGACGCACCCCTTCCAGGGACGGCATGAGAGAGCCCCAGTAAGTCAGTGACTCAGCCCCTGTAATAAGGTTAGAGGCAGAGAATCCCAGTGGAAATAGGGGAACCGGCCAAGCAGAGACAGCAAGGGCGGTTCGTTGCTCCAGAGCCTTTCCGTTCACCTTCCCACTCCTGGGCCAGACTACACTCAATCATATGACCCACTGAGGAGGTGAGTCTTCAGTAAAGACTTAAAGGTTGAGACCGAGTTTGCGTCTCTGACATGGGTAGGCAGACCGTTCCATAAAAATGGAGCTCTATAGGAAAAAGCCCTGCCTCCAGCTGTTTGCTTAGAAATTCTAGGGACAATTAGGAGGCCTGCGTCTTGTGACCGTAGTGTACGTGTAGGTATGTACGGCAGGACCAAATCAGACATACACACACACACACACACACACACACACACACACACACACACACACACACACACACACACACACACACACACACACACAGAGAGGAAACACCGTACACCTAGCGACCTGGTCAGCGTGCACTGCATCCGGCCCGACACAGGAGTCTCTGGGGTGGCAGGGTAGCCTAGTGGTTCGAGCATTGGACTAGTAACTGAAAGGTTGCAAGTTTGAATCCCCGAGCTGACAAGGTACATATCTGTTGTTCTGCCCCTGAACAGGCAGCTAACCCACTGTTTACATTTACATTTACATTTAAGTCATTTAGCAGACGCTCTTATCCAGAGCGACTTACAAATTGGTGCATTCACCTTATGACATCCAGTGGAACAGCCACTTTACAATAGTGCATCTAAATCTTTTAGGGGGGTGAGAAGGATTACTTATCCTATCCTAGGTATTCCTTAAAGAGGTGGGGTTTCAGGTGTCTCCGGAAGGTGGTGATTGGCTCCGCTGTCCTGGCGTCGTGAGGGAGTTTGTTCCACCATTGGGGGGCCAGAGCAGCGAACAGTTTTGACTGGGCTGAGCGGGAACTGTACTTCCTCAGTGGTAGGGAGGCGAGCAGGCCAGAGGTGGATGAACGCAGTGCCCTTGTTTGGGTGTAGGGCCTGATCAGGGCCTGGAGGTACTGAGGTGCCGTTCCCCTCACAGCTCCGTAGGCAAGCACCATGGTCTTGTAGCGGATGCGAGCTTCAACTGGAAGCCAGTGGAGAGAGCGGAGGAGCGGGGTGACGTGAGAGAACTTGGGAAGGTTGAACACCAGACGGGCTGCGGCGTTCTGGATGAGTTGTAGGGGTTTAATGGCACAGGCAGGGAGCCCAGCCAACAGCGAGTTGCAGTAATCCAGACGGGAGATGACAAGTGCCTGGATTAGGACCTGCGCCGCTTCCTGTGTGAGGCAGGGTCGTACTCTGCGGATGTTGTAGAGCATGAACCTACAGGAACGGGCCACCGCCTTGATGTTAGTTGAGAACGACAGGGTGTTGTCCAGGATCACGCCAAGGTTCTTAGCGCTCTGGGAGGAGGACACAATGGAGTTGTCAACCGTGATGGCGAGATCATGGAACGGGCAGTCCTTCCCCGGGAGGAAGAGGAGCTCCGTCTTGCCGAGGTTCAGCTTGAGGTGGTGATCCGTCATCCACACTGATATGTCTGCCAGACATGCAGAGATGCGATTCGCCACCTGGTCATCAGAAGGGGGAAAGGAGAAGATTAATTATGTGTTGTCTGCATAGCAATGATAGGAGAGACCATGTGAGGTTATGACAGAGCCAAGTGACTTGGTGTATAGCGAGAATAGGAGAGGGCCTAGAACAGAGCCCTGGGGGACACCAGTGGTGAGAGCGCGTGGTGAGGAGACAGATTCTCGCCACGCCACCTGGTAGGAGCGACCTGTCAGGTAGGACGCAATCCAAGCGTGGGCCGCGTCGGAGATGCCCAACTCGGAGAGGGTGGAGAGGAGGATCTGATGGTTCACAGTATCGAAAGCAGCCGATAGGTCTAGAAGGATGAGAGCAGAGGAGAGAGAGTTAGCTTTAGCAGTGCGGAGCGCCTCCGTGATGCAGAGAAGAGCAGTCTCAGTTGAATGACTAGTCTTGAAACCTGACTGATTTGGATCAAGAAGGTCATTCTGAGAGAGATAGCGGTAGAGCTGGCCAAGGACGGCACGCTCAAGAGTTTTGGAGAGAAAAGAAAGAAGGGATACTGGTCTGTAGTTGTTGACATCGGAGGGATCGAGTGTAGGTTTTTTCAGAAGGGGTGCAACTCTCTTGAAGACGGAAGGGACGTAGCCAGCGGTCAGGGATGAGTTGATGAGTGAGGTGAGGTAAGGGAGAAGGTCTCCGGAAATGGTCTGGAGAAGAGAGGAGGGGATAGGGTCAAGCGGGCAGGTTGTTGGGCGGCCGGCCGTCACAAGACGCGAGATTTCATCTGGAGAGAGAGGGGAGAAAGAGGTCAGAGCACAGGGTAGGGCAGTGTGAGCAGAACCAGCGGTGTCGTTTGACTTAGCAAACGAGGATCGGATGTCGTCGACCTTCTTTTCAAAATGGTTGACGAAGTCATCTGCAGAGAGGGAGGAGGGGGAGGGGGAGGAGGATTCAGGAGGGAGGAGAAGGTGGCAAAGAGCTTCCTAGGGTTAGAGGCAGATGCTTGGAATTTAGAGTGGTAGAAAGTGGCTTTAGCAGCAGAGACAGAGGAGGAAAATGTAGAGAGGAGGGAGTGAAAGGATGCCAGGTCCGCAGGGAGGCGAGTTTTCCTCCATTTCCGCTCGGCTGCCCGGAGCCCTGTTCTGTGAGCTCGCAATGAGTCGTCGAGCCACGGAGCGGGAGGGGAGGACCGAGCCGGCCTGGAGGATAGGGGACATAGAGAGTCAAAGGATGCAGAAAGGGAGGAGAGGAGGGTTGAGGAGGCAGAATCAGGAGATAGGTTGGAGAAGGTTTGAGCAGAGGGAAGAGATGATAGGATGGACGAGGAGAGAGTAGCGGGGAGAGAGAGCGAAGGTTGGGACGGCGCGATACCATCCGAGTAGGGGCAGTGTGGGAAGTGTTGGATGAGAGCGAGAGGGAAAAGGATACAAGGTAGTGGTCGGAGACTTGGAGGGGAGTTGCAATGAGGTTAGTGGAAGAACAGCATCTAGTAAAGATGAGGTCGAGCGTATTGCCTGCCTTGTGAGTAGGGGGAAGGTGAGAGGGTGAGGTCAAAAGAGGAGAGGAGTGGAAAGAAGGAGGCAGAGAGGAATGAGTCAAAGGTAGACGTGGGGAGGTTAAAGTCGCCCAGAACTGTGAGAGGTGAGCCGTCCTCAGGAAAGGAGCTTATCAAGGCATCAAGCTCATTGATGAACTCTCCGAGGAACCTGGAGGGCGATAAATGATAAGGATGTTAAGCTTGAAAGGGCTGGTAACTGTGACAGCATGGAATTCAAAGGAGGCGATAGACAGATGGGTAAGGGGAGAAAGAGAGAATGACCACTTGGGAGAGATGAGGATCCCGGTGCCACCACCCCGCTGACCAGAAGCTCTCGGGGTGTGCGAGAACACGTGGGCGGACGAGGAGAGAGCAGTAGGAGTAGCAGTGTTATCTGTGGTGATCCATGTTTCCGTCAGTGCCAAGAAGTCGAGGGACTGGAGGGAGGCATAGGCTGAGATGAACTCTGCCTTGTTGGCCGCAGATCGGCAGTTCCAGAGGCTACCGGAGACCTGGAACTCCACGTGGGTCGTGCGCGCTGGGACCACCAGATTAGGGTGTCCGCGGCCACGCGGTGTGGAGCGTTTGTATGGTCTGTGCAGAGAGGAGAGAACAGGGATAGACAGACACATAGTTGACAGGCTGCAGAAGAGGCTACGCTAATGCAAGGAGATTGGAATGACAAGTGGACTACACGTCTCGAATGTTCAGAAAGTTAAGCTTACGTAGCAAGAATCTTATTGACTAAAATTATTAAAATGATACAGTACTGCTGAAGTAGGCTAGCTGGCAGTGGCTGCGTTGTTGACACTACACTAATCAAGTCGTTCCGTTGAGTGTAATAGTTTCTACAGTGCAGCTATTCGGGGGCTAGCTGGCTAGCTAGCAGTGTTGATTACGTTACGTTGCGTTAAAAGAACGACAATAGCTGGCTAGCTAACCTAGAAAATCGCTCTAGACTACACAATTATCTTTGATACAAAGACGGCTATGTAGCTAGCTATGTAGCTAGCTACGATCAAGCAAATCAAACCGTTGTGCTGTAATGAAATGCAATGAAAATGTGATACTACCTGTGGAGTGAAGCGGAATGCGACCGGGTTGTTGAGTGCAGAAGTTATATTCGGTAGACGTTGGCTAGCTGTTAGCTGTTAGCTGTTAGCTAGCTAGCAGTGGCTCCTACGTTAAGGACGACAAATAGCTGGCTAGCTAACCTCGGTAAATTAAGATAATCACTCTAAGACTACACACTCTAAACTACACAATTATCTTGGATACGAAGACAGCAAAGACAACTATGTAGCTAGCTAACACTACACTAATCAAGTCGTTCAGTTGAGTGTAATAGTTTCTACAGTGCTGTTATACGGTGGACGTTAGCTATGTGGCTAGCTGCTGGGCAGTAGACTACGTTAGGACGACGAAATACGATAATTACGCAATTATCTTTGATACAAAGACGGCTATGTAGCTAACTAAGAAGAAATTGCTAAGATTAGACAAATCATACCGTTGTACTATAATGAAATGTAATGAAAAGTAATGAAAAGTAATACTACCTGCGGAGCGAAGTGCGAATGCGACCGCTCGCTCCAACCCGGAAGTAGATCTGAACTGAACTGTTCCTAGGCCGTCATTGAAAATAAGAATTTGTTCTTAACTGACTTGCTTAGTTAAATAATGGTAAAATAAAAATAAAAATAGTGCACGATGAGACAAGGATATCCCTGCCGGCCAAACCCTCCCTAACCTGGATGACGCTAGGCCAATTGTGCGTCACCCCATGAGCCTCAAACCCAGAATCTCTGCTGGCACAGCTAGCACTGCGATGCATACCCTGACATATTCTAACGTTTTGTTTTTCTGTTTTCCAGGCGTGTCCATTGGGATCGCGGGATTTCCGTGAGAAGCAGTGTGCCGACTTCGACAGTTTGCCGTTCCGTGGGAAATACTACAACTGGAAGCCCTACACCGGAGGTGAGATCGGAATAATGTGTCAATCCATCCATCGCTCTGTCTTTCTCCACCCGTTTGTAGTTGTGTGTGTGTGTAACGGTGGTTTATGTTGGCAGCCCCAGCTATCTCTCCCGGTGACAGTGCTGTAGTGACGTCATTCCCCAGGTCCAGGATCTGGGGGCTGACGAATAGAACTCTTTATTACTATCAACAAACTCTAGAGGAGAGCAGAGGAGCACAGCTCAGCCCTGGCCTTGCTTGGTCTCCTGGGACTCCTAGCTCACAACTAACACCACAAAAGGAATTCTGTGCTTTTTTAAATCAATATAGTAAACAGAATTATTTTATTTTACTGTAGATAGATGAATTCCTACTGATGTCACTCATCATGGATGATGTTATAGAACCTGTTATAATTTGTGTGGGAACCTGTAATCCTTCTGGCTGAACCTTAGTTTTCTGTCTGGGCCCTCTACTTCCTGTTTGTGGGTGTTGGTCCAGGTTACTGTCTCTGTGACAAATGTCTCTAATGACACTAAGTTTGTGGTCAGTGTGGCTCAGTCAGTAAAACATGGTGCATACAAAGCCAAGGGCTGTGGTTTGACTCTCCCTGGTGCCACCCATATGTAAAATGTATGCATGACTATAAGTTATTTTGGTTAAAAGCGTCTGCTAAACGGCATATATTATATATTCTGTTTTTGCTGAACTCTCTCTACTGTATTTATAACTAAGTGTACATGACTTGTCACCTGCCCTGTGGAAGTGTGTCCACTATGTTTGACCTTGTGACCTCTGCCCTGTGTGCTCCAGGTGGTGTGAAGCCGTGTGCTCTGAACTGTCTGGCGGAGGGATATAACTTCTACACTGAGCGCTCCCCGGCCGTCATCGATGGAACACGCTGCCAGGCCGACTCAATGGACATCTGCATCAATGGAGAGTGCAAGGTGAGAGAGAGAGAGAGAGAGAGAGAGAGAGAGAGAGAGAGAGAGAGAGAGAGAGAGAGAGAGAGAGAGAGAGAGAGAGAGAGAGAGAGAGAGAGAGACTGTCTGTCTGTCTGTCTGTCTGTCTGTCTGTCTGTCTGTCTGTCTGTCTGCGTGTCTGTCTGCGTGTCTTGAGTGTGGTAAGTGTTCTTGTAACTTAGTGGTGGTTACATCAAGGTTCAATGACTGTACATTTTTCCAAATAAGAGCGTCTGCTTAAAGTACACTGGTAGAAAAAAGGGTTTGAAAAGGGTTTTTCGGCTATCCCCATAGGATCACCCCTTCTGTTTCCATGTAGAACCCTCTGTTTAAAGGGTTATACATGGAACTCCAAAATGTTCTTCAAAGAGACACGGCTTTCAGCCAATCCTCCTATGGGGACACGGCTTTCAGCCAATCCTCCTATGGGGACACGGCTTTCAGCCAAGCCTCCTATGGGGACACGGCTTTCAGCCAATCCTCCTATGGGGACAGCCGAAGATCCCTTTTAGGTTGTAGCATATTTTTCCCCTTCTGGTTCCCACACTTTGTGCTGTGAGTCACCCCAGTCAACAAGACAAAGATCAACCAGACCCACGCTGCTTCCAGATAGGATCCAGACCCTAAATAAGACAGCCTGTGGCCCAGAGCCCACCAGTGGGTACTGACTAACCCATAGGAGAAGCACTCTACCATGGACATGACCTTATTACATTATAACCAACAAGCTAATAAAATAGATGACTGTAACATAATGTAATGGAAGTGTCCATGAGGCTTTCCTGACCAGGAAACCTGACCCGCTGACTCAGTTTGTAGTCACAGTGTTTGTGTTGATTAGATTCACTGGACATCTGCATCAATGGAGAGGGCAAGGTGAGAGAGAGAGAGATAGGAGTCATCTGCAAATCGCTGTTTATTACTGAGATCTGGGACCTAATGTTGTCTTTGTTCTGTGTGTGTGCACTATACAGAACAATGAGTTAGGGTTTTTGTGTATGTGTGTTTTTGTGTGTATGTATGCCTGTGTGTGTGTGTGTGTGTGTGTTGGAGGTTTCTTCCTGCAGAGTACTGGGACACATTTATTCCTAGTCACAGTCCAAGGTGTATTTTTTATTTCAGCAGCAGTTGGTCTTATGGAGGCTTGGAGGCTGCTCAGAAATGCTCAATATAATGTGTATAGGCCTACACACGTGTTGGGAGAAAGACAGAGGGGGAGAGAGAACAATTAGAAAATGAAAGAAAGAAGAACGTGATAGGGATAGAGCAGACAAATGGAGAGATTGAGAAGGAGAGAGAGAACAGACAGAGCAGAGAAATTGAGAGATTGAGAAGGAGAGAGAGAAAAGACAGATCAGAGAAATGGAGAGATTGAGAAGGAGAGAGAACAGACAGAGCAGAGAAATTGAGAGATTGAGAAGGAGAGAGAGAACAGACAGAGCAGAGAAATGGAGAGATTGAGAAGGAGAGAGAACAGACAGAGCAGAGAAATGGAGAGATTGAGAAGGAGAGAAAGAACAGACAGAGCAGAGAAATGGAGAGATTGAGAAGGAGAGAGAACAGACAGAGCAGAGAAATGAAGAGATTGAGAAGGAGAGAAAGAACAGACAGAGCAGAGAAATGAAGAGATTGAGAAGGAGAGAGAACAGACAGATCAGAGAAATGAAGAGATTGAGAAGGAGAGAGAACAGACAGAGCAGAGAAATGGAGAGATTGAGAAGGAGAGAGAACAGACAGATCAGAGAAATTAAGAGATTGAGATGGAGAGAGAACAGACAGAGCAGAGAAATGGAGAGATTGAGAAGGAGAGAGAACAGACAGAGCAGAGAAATGGAGAGATTGAGAAGGAGAGAGAACAGACAGAGCAGAGAAATGGAGAGATTGAGAAGGAGAGAGAACAGACAGAGCAGAGAAATGAAGAGATTGAGAAGGAGAGAAAGAACAGACAGAGCAGAGAAATGAAGAGATTGAGAAGTAGAAAGAACAGACAGAGCAGAGAAATGGAGAGATTGAGAAGGAGAGAGAACAGACAGAGCAGAGAAATGAAGAGATTGAGAAGGAGAGAGAGAACAGATTGAGCAGAGAAATTGAGAGATTGAGAAGGAGAGAGAGAACAGACAGAGCAGAGAAATGGAGAGATTGAGAAGTAGAAAGAACAGACAGAGCAGAGAAATGGAGAGATTGAGAAGGAGAGAGAACAGACAGAGCAGAGAAATGGAGAGATTGAGAAGGAGAGAAAGAACAGACAGAGCAGAGAAATGAAGAGATTGAGAAGGAGAGAGAACAGACAGAGCAGAGAAATGGAGAGATTGAGAAGGAGAGAGAGAACAGACAGAGCAGAGAAATGGAGAGATTGAGAAGGAGAGAAAGAACAGACAGAGCAGAGAAATGGAGAGATTGAGAAGGAGAGAGAACAGACAGAGCAGAGAAATGGAGAGATTGAGAAGGAGAGAAAGAACAGACAGAGCAGAGAAATGGAGAGATTGAGGAGAGAGAACAGACAGATCAGAGAAATGAAGAGATTGAGAAGGAGAGAGAGAACAGACAGAGCAGAGAAATGGAGAGATTGAGAAGGAGAGAAAGAACAGACAGAGCAGAGAAATGGAGAGATTGAGAAGGAGAGAGAGAACAGACAGAGCAGAGAAATTGAGAGATTGAGAAGGAGAGAAAGAACAGACAGAGCAGAGAAATGAAGAGATTGAGAAGGAGAGAGAGAACAGATTGAGCAGAGAAATGGAGAGATTGAGAAGGAGAGAAAGAACAGACAGAGCAGAGAAATGAAGAGATTGAGAAGGAGAGAGAACAGACAGAGCAGAGAAATGGAGAGATTGAGAAGGAGAGAGAACAGACAGATCAGAGAAATTGAGAGATTGAAAAGGAGAGTGAGAATAGACAGAGCAGAGAAATGGAGAGATTGAGAAGGAGAGAGAGAACAGACAGAGCAGAGAAATGGAGAGATTGAGAAGGAGAGAAAGAACAGACAGAGCAGAGAAATGGAGAGATTGAGAAGGAGAGAGAGAACAGACAGAGCAGAGAAATTGAGAGATTGAGAAGGAGAGAGAGAACAGACAGAGCAGAGAAATGGAGAGATTGAGAAGGAGAGAAAGAACAGACAGAGCAGAGAAATTGAGAGATTGAGAAGGAGAGAGAACAGACAGAGCAGAGCAATTGAGAGATTGAGAAGGAGAGAAAGAACAGACAGAGCAGAGAAATGAAGAGATTGAGAAGGAGAGAGAGAACAGATTGAGCAGAGAAATGGAGAGATTGAGAAGGAGAGAGAGAACAGACAGAGCAGAGAAATTGAGAGATTGATAAGGAGAGAAAGAACAGACAGAGCAGAGAAATGGAGATTATTGAGAAGGAGAGAGAACAGACAGAGCAGAGAAAGGGAGAGATTGAGAAGGAGAGAAAGAACAGACAGAGCAGAGAAATGAAGAGATTGAGAAGGAGAGAGAACAGACAGAGCAGAGAAATGGAGAGATTGAGAAGGAGAGAGAGAACAGACAGAGCAGAGAAATGGAGAGATTGAGAAGGAGAGAAAGAACAGACAGAGCAGAGAAATGGAGAGATTGAGAAGGAGAGAGAACAGACAGAGCAGAGAAATGGAGAGATTGAGAAGGAGAGAAAGAACAGACAGAGCAGAGAAATGGAGAGATTGAGAAGGAGAGAGAACAGACAGAACAGATAAATGAAGAGATTGAGAAGGAGAGAGAACAGACAGAGCAGAGAAATGGAGAGATTGAGGAGAGAGAACAGACAGATCAGAGAAATGAAGAGATTGAGAAGGAGAGAGAACAGACAGAGCAGAGAAATGGAGAGATTGAGAAGGAGAGAGAACAGACAGAGCAGAGAAATGGAGAGATTGAGAAGGAGAGAGAACAGACAGAGCAGAGAAATGGAGAGATTGAGAAGGAGAGAGAACAGACAGAGCAGAGAAATGAAGAGATTGAGAAGGAGAGAAAGAACAGACAGAGCAGAGAAATGAAGAGATTGAGAAGGAGAGAGAACAGACAGAGCAGAGAAATGAAGAGATTGAGACGGAGAGAAAGAACAGACAGAGCAGAGAAATTGAGAGATTGAGAAGGAGAGAGAACAGACAGAGCAGAGAAATGAAGAGATTGAGAAGGAGAGAGAACAGACAGAGCAGAGAAATGGAGAGATTGAGAAGGAGAGAAAGAACAGACAGAGCAGAGAAATGGAGAGATTGAGAAGGAGAGAGAACAGACAGAGCAGAGAAATGGAGAGATTGAGAAGGAGAGAGAGAGAACAGAAAGAGCAGAGAAATGAAGAGATTGAGAAGGAGAGAAAGAACAGACAGAGCAGAGAAATGAAGAGATTGAGAAGGAGAGAGAACAGACAGAGCAGAGAAATGAAGAGATTGAGACGGAGAGAAAGAACAGACAGAGCAGAGAAATGGAGAGATTGAGAAGGAGAGAGAACAGACAGAGCAGAGAAATGAAGAGATTGAGACGGAGAGAAAGAACAGACAGAGCAGAGAAATTGAGAGATTGAGAAGGAGAGAGAACAGACAGAGCAGAGAAATGAAGAGATTGAGAAGGAGAGAGAACAGACAGAGCAGAGAAATGGAGAGATTGAGAAGGAGAGAAAGAACAGACAGAGCAGAGAAATGGAGAGATTGAGAAGGAGAGAGAGAACAGACAGAGCAGAGAAATGGAGAGATTGAGAAGGAGAGAGAGAGAACAGAAAGAGCAGAGAAATGAAGAGATTGAGAAGGAGAGAAAGAACAGACAGAGCAGAGAAATGAAGAGATTGAGAAGGAGAGAAATAACAGACAGAGCAGAGAAATGGAGAGATTGAGAAGGAGAAAGAACAGACAGAGCAGAGAAATGGAGAGATCGAGAAGGAGAGAAAGAACAGACAGAGCAGAGAAATGGAGAGATTGAGAAGGAGAGAGAACAGACAGAGCAGAGAAATGGAGAGATTGAGAAGGAGAGAAAGAACAGACAGAGCAGAGAAATGGAGAGATTGAGAAGGAGAGAAAGAACAGACAGAGCAGAGAAATGAAGAGATTGAGAAGGAGAGAGAACAGTCAGAGCAGAGAAATGAAGAGATTGAGAAGGAGAGAAAGAACAGACAGAGCAGAGAAATGAAGAGATTGAGAAGGAGAGAAAGAACAGACAGAGCAGAGAAATTAAGAGATTGAGAAGGAGAGAAAGAACAGACAGAGCAGAGAAATGAAGAGATTGAGGAGAGAGAACAGAGAGCAGAGAAATGAAGAGATTGAGAAGGAGAGAACAGACAGAGCAGAGAAATGAAGAGATTGAGAAGGAGAGTGAGAACAGACAGAGCAGATAAATGGAGAGATTGAGAAGGAGAGAAAGAACAGACAGAGCAGAGAAATGGAGAGATTGAGAAGGAGAAAGAACAGACAGAGCAGAGAAATGGAGAGATTGAGAAGGAGAGAAAGAACAGACAGAGCAGAGAAATGGAGAGATTGAGAAGGAGAGAGAACAGACAGAGCAGAGAAATGGAGAGATTGAGGAGAGAAAGAACAGACAGAGCAGAGAAATTAAGAGATTGAGAAGGAGAGAGAACAGACAGAGCAGAGAAATGAAGAGATTGAGAAGGAGAGAAAGAACAGACAGAGCAGAGAAATGAAGAGATTGAGAAGGAGAGAAAGAACAGACAGAGCAGAGAAATGAAGAGATTGAGAAGGAGAGAAATAACAGACAGAGCAGAGAAATGGAGAGATTGAGAAGGAGAAAGAACAGACAGAGCAGAGAAATTGAGAGATTGAGAAGGAGAGAAAGAACAGACAGAGCAGAGAAATGGAGAGATTGAGAAGGAGAGAGAACAGACAGAGCAGAGAAATGGAGAGATTGAGAAGGAGAGAAAGAACAGACAGAGCAGAGAAATGGAGAGATTGAGAAGGAGAGAAAGAACAGACAGAGCAGAGAAATGAAGAGATTGAGAAGGAGAGAGAACAGTCAGAGCAGAGAAATGAAGAGATTGAGAAGGAGAGAAAGAACAGACAGAGCAGAGAAATTAAGAGATTGAGAAGGAGAGAAAGAACAGACAGAGCAGAGAAATTAAGAGATTGAGAAGGAGAGAAAGAACAGACAGAGCAGAGAAATGAAGAGATTGAGGAGAGAGAACAGAGAGCAGAGAAATGAAGAGATTGAGAAGGAGAGAACAGACAGAGCAGAGAAATGAAGAGATTGAGAAGGAGAGTGAGAACAGACAGATCAGATAAATGGAGAGATTGAGAAGGAGAGAGAACAGACAGAGCAGAGAAATGGAGAGATTGAGAAGGAGAGAAAGAACAGACAGAGCAGAGAAATGGAGAGATTGAGAAGGAGAGAGAACAGACAGAGCAGAGAAATGGAGAGATTGAGAAGGAGAGAGAACAGACAGAGCAGAGAAATGGAGAGATTGAGGAGAGAAAGAACAGACAGAGCAGAGAAATTAAGAGATTGAGAAGGAGAGAGAACAGACAGAGCAGAGAAATGAAGAGATTGAGAAGGAGAGAAAGAACAGACAGAGCAGAGAAATGAAGAGATTGAGAAGGAGAGAAAGAACAGACAGAGCAGAGAAATGAAGAGATTGAGAAGGAGAGAAAGAACAGACAGAGCAGAGAAATGGAGAGATTGAGAAGGAGAGAAAGAACAGACAGAGCAGAGAAATGGAGAGATTGAGAAGGAGAGAGAACAGACAGAGCAGAGAAATGGAGAGATTGAGGAGAGAAAGAACAGACAGAGCAGAAAAATTAAGAGATTGAGAAGGAGAGAGAACAGACAGAGCAGAGAAATGAAGAGATTGAGAAGGAGAGAAAGAACAGACAGAGCAGAGAAATGAAGAGATTGAGAAGGAGAGAAAGAACAGACAGAGCAGAGAAATGAAGAGATTGAGAAGGAGAGAAATAACAGACAGAGCAGAGAAATGGAGAGATTGAGAAGGAGAAAGAACAGACAGAGCAGAGAAATTGAGAGATTGAGAAGGAGAGAAAGAACAGACAGAGCAGAGAAATGGAGAGATTGAGAAGGAGAGAGAACAGACAGAGCAGAGAAATGGAGAGATTGAGAAGGAGAGAAAGAACAGACAGAGCAGAGAAATGGAGAGATTGAGAAGGAGAGAAAGAACAGACAGAGCAGAGAAATGAAGAGATTGAGAAGGAGAGAGAACAGTCAGAGCAGAGAAATGAAGAGATTGAGAAGGAGAGAAAGAACAGACAGAGCAGAGAAATTAAGAGATTGAGAAGGAGAGAAAGAACAGACAGAGCAGAGAAATTAAGAGATTGAGAAGGAGAGAAAGAACAGACAGAGCAGAGAAATGAAGAGATTGAGGAGAGAGAACAGAGAGCAGAGAAATGAAGAGATTGAGAAGGAGAGAACAGACAGAGCAGAGAAATGAAGAGATTGAGAAGGAGAGTGAGAACAGACAGATCAGATAAATGGAGAGATTGAGAAGGAGAGAGAACAGACAGAGCAGAGAAATGGAGAGATTGAGAAGGAGAAAGAACAGACAGAGCAGAGAAATGGAGAGATTGAGAAGGAGAGAAAGAACAGACAGAGCAGAGAAATGGAGAGATTGAGAAGGAGAGAGAACAGACAGAGCAGAGAAATGGAGAGATTGAGGGGAGAAAGAACAGACAGAGCAGAGAAATTAAGAGATTGAGAAGGAGAGAGAACAGACAGAGCAGAGAAATGAAGAGATTGAGAAGGAGAGAAAGAACAGACAGAGCAGAGAAATGAAGAGATTGAGAAGGAGAGAAAGAACAGACAGAGCAGAGAAATGAAGAGATTGAGAAGGAGAGAAAGAACAGACAGAGCAGAGAAATGGAGAGATTGAGAAGGAGAGAAAGAACAGACAGAGCAGAGAAATGGAGAGATTGAGAAGGAGAGAGAACAGACAGAGCAGAGAAATGGAGAGATTGAGGAGAGAAAGAACAGACAGAGCAGAGAAATGAAGAGATTGAGAAGGAGAGAGAACAGACAGAGCAGAGAAATGGAGAGATTGAGAAGGAGAGAGAACAGACAGAGCAGAGAAATGGAGAGATTGAGAAGGAGAGAAAGAACAGACAGAGCAGAGAAATGAAGAGATTGAGAAGGAGAGAGAACAGACAGAGCAGAGAAATGGAGAGATTGAGAAGGAGAGAGAGAACAGACAGAGCAGAGAAATGGAGAGATTGAGAAGGAGAGAAAGAACAGACAGAGCAGAGAAATGGAGAGATTGAGAAGGAGAGAGAACAGACAGAGCAGAGAAATTGAGAGATTGAGAAGGAGAGAAATAACAGACAGAGCAGAGAAATGGAGAGATTGAGAAGGAGAGAGAACAGACAGAACAGATAAATGAAGAGATTGAGAAGGAGAGAGAACAGACAGAGCAGAGAAATGGAGAGATTGAGAAGGAGAGAGAACAGACAGATCAGAGAAATGAAGAGATTGAGAAGGAGAGAGAACAGACAGAGCAGAGAAATGGAGAGATTGAGAAGCAGAGAGAGCAGAGAAATGGAGAGATTGAGAAGGAGAGAGAACAGACAGAGCAGAGAAATTGAGAGATTGAGAAGGAGAGAGAACAGACAGAGCAGAGAAATGAAGAGATTGAGAAGGAGAGAAAGAACAGACAGAGCAGAGAAATGAAGAGATTGAGAAGGAGAGAGAACAGACAGAGCAGAGAAATGAAGAGATTGAGACGGAGAGAAAGAACAGACAGAGCAGAGAAATTGAGAGATTGAGAAGGAGAGAGAACAGACAGAGCAGAGAAATGGAGAGATTGAGAAGGAGAGAGAACAGACAGAGCAGAGAAATGGAGAGATTGAGAAGGAGAGAAAGAACAGACAGAGCAGAGAAATGAAGAGATTGAGAAGGAGAAAGAACAGACAGAGCAGAGAAATGGAGAGATTGAGAAGGAGAGAGAGAACAGACAGAGCAGAGAAATGGAGAGAGTGAGAAGGAGAGAAAGAACAGACAGAGCAGAGAAATGGAGAGATTGAGAAGGAGAGAGAACAGACAGAGCAGAGAAATGGAGAGATTGAGAAGGAGAGAAAGAACAGACAGAGCAGAGAAATGAAGAGATTGAGAAGGAGAGAGAACAGACAGAGCAGAGAAATGGAGAGATTGAGAAGGAGAGAAAGAACAGACAGAGCAGAGAAATGAAGAGATTGAGAAGGAGAGAGAACAGACAGAGCAGAGAAATGGAGAGATTGAGAAGGAGAGAGAGAACAGACAGAGCAGAGAAATGGAGAGATTGAGAAGGAGAGAAAGAACAGACAGAGCAGAGAAATGGAGAGATTGAGAAGGAGAGAGAACAGACAGAGCAGAGAAATTGAGAGATTGAGAAGGAGAGAAAGAACAGACAGAGCAGAGAAATGGAGAGATTGAGAAGGAGAGAGAACAGACAGAACAGATAAATGAAGAGATTGAGAAGGAGAGAGAACAGACAGAGCAGAGAAATGGAGAGATTGAGAAGGAGAGAGAACAGACAGATCAGAGAAATGAAGAGATTGAGAAGGAGAGAGAACAGACAGAGCAGAGAAATGGAGAGATTGAGAAGGAGAGAGAACAGACAGAGCAGAGAAATGGAGAGATTGAGAAGGAGAGAGAACAGACAGAGCAGAGAAATTGAGAGATTGAGAAGGAGAGAGAACAGACAGAGCAGAGAAATGAAGAGATTGAGAAGGAGAGAAAGAACAGACAGAGCAGAGAAATGAAGAGATTGAGAAGGAGAGAGAACAGACAGAGCAGAGAAATGGAGAGATTGAGAAGGAGAGAAAGAACAGACAGAGCAGAGAAATGGAGAGATTGAGAAGGAGAGAGAACAGACAGAGCAGAGAAATGGAGAGATTGAGAAGGAGAGAGAACAGACAGAGCAGAGAAATGGAGAGATTGAGAAGGAGAGAAAGAACAGACAGAGCAGAGAAATGAAGAGATTGTGAAGGAGAGAGAACAGACAGAGCAGAGAAATGGAGAGATTGGGAAGGAGAGAGAGAAAAGACAGAGCAGAGAAATGGAGAGATTGAGAAAAGGAGAAAGAACAGACAGAGCAGAGAAATGGAGAGATTGAGAAGGAGAGAGAACAGACAGAGCAGAGAAATTGAGAGATTGAGAAGGAGAGAAAGAACAGACAGAGCAGAGAAATGGAGAGATTGAGAAGGAGAGAGAACAGACAGAACAGATAAATGAAGAGATTGAGAAGGAGAGAGAACAGACAGAGCAGAGAAATGGAGAGATTGAGAAGGAGAGAGAACAGACAGATCAGAGAAATGAAGAGATTGAGAAGGAGAGAGAACAGACAGAGCAGAGAAATGGAGAGATTGAGAAGGAGAGAGAACAGACAGAGCAGAGAAATGGAGAGATTGAGAAGGAGAGAGAACAGACAGAGCAGAGAAATTGAGAGATTGAGAAGGAGAGAGAACAGACAGAGCAGAGAAATGAAGAGATTGAGAAGGAGAGAAAGAACAGACAGAGCAGAGAAATGAAGAGATTGAGAAGGAGAGAGAACAGACAGAGCAGAGAAATGAAGAGATTGAGAAGGAGAGAAAGAACAGACAGAGCAGAGAAATGAAGAGATTGAGAAGGAGAGAAAGAACAGACAGAGCAGAGAAATGAAGAGATTGAGAAGGAGAGAGAACAGACAGAGCAGAGAAATGGAGAGATTGAGAAGGAGAGAAAGAACAGACAGAGCAGAGAAATGGAGAGATTGAGAAGGAGAGAGAACAGACAGAGCAGAGAAATGGAGAGATTGAGAAGGAGAGAGAGAGAACAGAAAGAGCAGAGAAATGAAGAGATTGAGAAGGAGAGAGAACAGTCAGAGCAGAGAAATGAAGAGATTGAGAAGGAGAGAAAGAACAGACAGAGCAGAGAAATGAAGAGATTGAGAAGGAGAGAACAGACAGAGCAGAGAAATGAAGAGATTGAGAAGGAGAGTGAGAACAGACAGAGCAGATAAATGGAGAGATTGAGAAGGAGAGAGAACAGACAGAGCAGAGAAATGGAGAGATTGAGAAGGAGAAAGAACAGACAGAGCAGAGAAATGGAGAGATTGAGAAGGAGAGAAAGAACAGACAGAGCAGAGAAATGGAGAGATTGAGAAGGAGAGAGAACAGACAGAGCAGAGAAATGGAGAGATTGAGAAGGAGAGAAAGAACAGACAGAGCAGAGAAATGAAGAGATTGAGAAGGAGAGAGAACAGACAGAGCAGAGAAATGAAGAGATTGAGAAGGAGAGAAAGAACAGACAGAGCAGGGAAATGAAGAGATTGAGAAGGAGAGAAAGAACAGACAGAGCAGAGAAATTAAGAGATTGAGAAGGAGAGAAAGAACAGACAGAGCAGAGAAATTAAGAGATTGAGAAGGAGAGAGAACAGACAGAGCAGAGAATGTTACACATCCGCCACGCTGATCCTCAACACGGGGCCCCTCCAGGACCTCTATACCAGGCTGTGTCAGAGGAAGGCCCTAAAAGTTGTCAAAAGCTCCAGACAACCTAGTCATAGACTGTTCTCAATGCTACCGCACGGCAAGCGGTATCGGAGCGCCAAGTCTAGGTCCAAGAGGCTTCTTAACAGCTTCTACCCCCAAGCCATAAGACTGCTGAACAGCAAATCAAATGGCTATTCAGACTATTTGCATTGTCACCCCCCCCTTTGTTTTTACCCCCCCTCTGTTATGCTGCTGCTACTCTCTGTTTATTATCTATGCATAGTCACTTTAACTCTCCCTACAGTACATGTACATATTACCTCAATTACCTCGACTAACTGGTGCCCCCTGATAGCCTCGCTCCTGTTATTTTACTGCTGCTCTTTAATTATTTTAAAATTTTAAAACAATTGTATCTATTTTTTACTTAACACTTATTTTTCTTAAAACGACATTATTGATTAAGGGCTTGTAAGTAAGTATTTCACTGTTGAAAACGGCGCATGTGACAAATAAAACTCTAGTTTAGTCCAGTTGATTGGTAATCAACTCGCTGGGCTACTCCTCGAACCCTGTATGTAGGGACTTGTACAATACTATTACTTGAATCGACTATTGAACTTGACATTTGTGTCTGTCTTTATTATTTAATCTGAAATATCATACAGAAACATGGTATCAGCTCGAAAACCTCGACGTTTGTTATTTTTGTAGCTAAGTACATTATAGGCGCAGTTAGGTTCCAAATGTGAACGCATGCCGTAGTCTACTGCTAATGTTAGTCACACCACTGATCAAATTGTTGTTAGCTGGCTGTCTGGCTACCATCACCACCTACCTCGATGGCTGAAGGCAAAGAGATCTCCTTTTTCATCGCTATGGCAGCAAACATTCCGCTACCAAAACCCGTGGTTCTCACAGGGGACTGGAATACTACTTGGGACAACTTCAGGGATGAATTCGAGGACTATGCGCTAGGGACTGGTCTACATGAAAAACCCAATGAGGTCCAAGCGGCAACTCTGAGGAGCTTAGTGGGCAGCGAATGCAGGCACATCTGCCGGCACGCACAATCTCACCCACGCAACACAACAACAGGGTGATGCAAAGGCCATAATGGATGCATTGGGGAATTCGTTTTTGGAAGCTGCAAACAGGAAGAGGGTGAGTCAGTACACAACTTTGTAACCGGTTTGAGGGAAAGATCCGCTACTTGTGAATACGGGGGATTGAAAGATGAACTGATTTGTGACAAAATAGTATTGGGAATTGCAAATGAGGACACACGCCGGTGTCTACTAAGAGAGAGAAGTTTAACATTAGTAAATGGTAGAGGTTGACCGATTAATCGCAATGGGCAATTAATTAGGGCCCGATTTCAGGTTTTCATAACAATCGGTAATCTGCATTTTTGGACACCGATCATGGCTGATTACATTGCAATCCACGAGCAGATTGCGTGGCAGGCTGAACACTTGTTACGCGAGTGCAGCAAGGAGCCACGGTAAGGTGCTAGCTAGCATTAAACTTCTCTTATAAAAAACAATCAATCATACATAATCACTAGATAACTACACATGGTAGCTAGTTTAACTAGCTTGTCCTGCGTTGCAAATAATCAATGTGGTGCCTGTTAATTTATCATCGAATTACAGCCTAAAAAAGCACTGTCGTTGCACCAATGTGTACCTAACCATAAACATCAATGTCTTTCTTAAAATCAACACAAATATATATTTTTAAACTGGCATATTTATTGCCTGCTAACATGAATTTCTTTTAACTAGGGAAATTGTGTCACTTCTCTTGCGTTCTGTGCAACAGAGTCAGGGTATATGCAGCAGTTTGGGCCACCTGGCTCGTTGCGAACTGTGTGAAGACTATTTCTTCCTAACAAAGACGGCCAACTTCGCCAAACGGGGAATGATTTAACAAAAGCACATTTGCGAAAAAAGCACAACCGTTGCACGACTGCACCGAACCATAAACATCAATGCCTTTCTTAAAATCAATACACAGAAGCATATATTTTTAAACCTGCCTATTTAGTGAAAATAAATTAATGTTAGCAGGCAATATTAACTCGGGAAATTGTGTCACTTCTCTTGCGTTCATTGCACGCAGAGTCAGGGTATATGCAACAGTTTGGGCCGCCTGGCTCGTTGCGAACTAATTTGCCAGAATTGTACATAATTATGACATAACATTGAAAGTTGTGCAATGTAACAGCAATATTTAGACTTATGGATGCCACCCGTTAGATAAAATACGGAACGGTTCCGTATTTCACTGAAAGAATAAACATTTTGTTTTCGAAATTGTAGTTTCCGGATTTGACCATATTAATGACCAAAGGCTCGTATTTCTGGTTGTTATTATATTATAATTAAGTCTATGATTTGATAGCACTGTCTGACTGAGCGGTGGTAGGCAGCAGCAGGCTCGTAAGCATTCATTCAAACAGCACTTTCCTGTGTTTGCCAGCAGCTCTTCGCAATGCTTCAAGCGTGTTTATGACTTCAAGCCTATCAACTCCCGAGATTAGGCTGGTAATAATAAAGTGCCAATTAGAACATCCAATAGTCAAAGATATATGAAATACAAACTGTATAGAGAGAAATAGTCCTATAATAACTACAACCTAAAACTTCTTACCTGGGAATATTGAAGACTCATATTAAAAGGAACCACCAGCTTTCATATGTTCTCATGTTCTGAGCAAGGAACTTAAACGTTAAGATTTTTTACATGGCACATATTGCACTTTTACTTTCTTCTCCAACACTTTTTTTGCATTATTTAAACCAAATTGAACATGTTTCATTATTTATTTGAGACTAAATTGAATTTATTGATGTATTATATTAAGTTCTAATATGTGTTCATTGTTCATTCAGTATTGTTGTAATTGTCATTATTACAAATATATATATAAAATATCGGCTTTTTTTGGTTCTCCAATAATCGGTATCTGTATCGCCGTTGACAAATCACAATCGGTCAACCTCTAGTAAATTCCATTGAAATGTGCCGCCCTGCTGAAGTCGTCACTGACATGAGAATGAGAGCAATATAAATGGAAACCCCACACACTGACGCTGAGACTGTTCACGCTGTTGCCAGGCAAACATTCAGACAAAACCAATCAAGGCAGAGTAATTCACCACGAATGGCGAACACAGATAGCCCCATAGCATGCAAATACTGTGGAAATGCACACGCAAGACGCAAAGACCACTGCTCTGCCTATGGAAAGCCATGCAGAGCTTGTGGAACTAATAATCACTTTGCAAAAGTGTGTCTCAAAAGCAAAAGAAGGGTGAGTGAGGGCAAGAGTCACTGTGTTGATGATGTCACTCAATGTTCAGAACAGTGAAAGTGACATTTACATGTATGAATCCATTGGGATTGTACACTCAAGAGGGAAGAAATTGTTTGTGACACTACGATAACACAACAAGCTGCAAAAAGTAAACTGGATTCCGGTGCTACGTGCAACGGAATCAATCTGGCACCTGACACACATCTCTTGCCCAGCGATACTAGACTAAAGTTGTACTCAGGAGAGCTAATGAGCTCTATGGGCATCTTTGAAACTGAATGTGTTATTCGGGGACACAAATACAAGCTGGAGTTTGAGATCGTGAAAAGCAGTCAACATCCTCTCCTCTAAGGCTATACATGTGAACGCCTGGAACTGATGCAGTTCCCCGTACCAAATGACCTGCACATTGTGGAGCATGTCCAGCATGGATCCCCCGCCAAAGAACAACTACTCAGCAGATATGACGATGTATTCAACAGACCTGTTGAATCAGTACCTGCAGGGGTACATTTTGAATTGGATGACAGTGTCACTCCAGTCTAGCGTGCTTCTCGTAATGTGCCCATTGCAATGAAAGTGGCTGTGAAGGCCCAGCTGACAAGTATGAGGGCGATGGCCACATGACATCTGTGACTGAACCAACTGACTGGATCAGCAATATGGTCATAGTGAAAAAACCAGAGAAGCTGAGAGTCTGCATTGACCCAAAGCATCTGAACCAAGAACTGCAAAATTTCCACTACATCATGCCGACACTGAAGGATGTCCTCTACAAGCTTCCCAAGGCCAGGATTTTCACCTCTTTGGTGTCTCTGAGGCGCCTGAGGTAGACCAACACAAGCAGCACGAGTTAATGGCTGGGCTCAAGGACATTGAACCTATTGCTGATGATGTCCTGATTGTAGGTTGCGGTGACAAAGAAGCAGTATGCAACCACGATGTGAAGCTCCTGGCACTGATGGAGCATTGCCGATCAGTTAAGCTGCGCCTTGGCCTGAAGAAGCTGCAGCTCAAGGTGAAAGACGTCCACTTCCATGGTCACATTCTCTCAGCCATAGGCCTGAAGCCAGACCCAGACAAAGTCAGAGCGATCCTCGACAAACCCGTCTGATGCAAAATGAGTGCAGCGTCTAATCGGCATACCTATCAGCAGCTGGTGGACTAAGACACACCATGGCACAGCTATCCAAACACGAGGCCACAGTGCAAGAGATTCAATCTCTGGCTTCATCCATGCCTGTGTTGCGCGACTACAACGTTACGAAGCCTGTCACAATCCAGGGCGACTCCAGGCAATGTGGACTTGGGTGCTGCCTTAGGCAGGAAGGCCAGCCCGTTGCATTTGCCTCAAGAGCGCTCAGCCCCACCAAACAAAACTATGCACAAATTGAGAAAGAGTGCCTCAGCATGGTCTATTCTCCAGTGATTCCATCACTACTTATATGGTCACAGCTGAAACTGACCACAAACCACTCATTGCCATATTCAGTAAAACTCTCCTCAACGAGCCCAAGATGCTTCAAAGCATGCTCCTGACTCTGCAAAATTACAGCCTGAAGGTCATCTACAAGCCAGGACCAGAGATGTATACACACTGAGCAGGGCAACAGCACAATGTACAGGCAGAGGCACTGCCTATCAGTGACATGCCATCTGTTTGCTACAGCAGGAACAACAAGATGTTCGACAGATCAATCAGGCAGACTACTTGAACATCACAGATCACCGCCTAGCCCAGATCAGACAACACACTGACTAGGCCGAACACCTGCAGTCACTGAAGTCCATGGTTCTCACAGGTTGGCCATACTGAAGGAGGAGACACCTTTCACATGAGAGAATAATGGACCTTTCGAGACGGGATCAGCGTGCAAAATGGCATCTTGTTCAGAGATCAGAAGATCATTATCTCCAAATCACTACGTCCAGAGATGTTTACCCGCATACACTCCAGTCACATTGTAGGTGCTATCACCAGGCACGCAAACATGTAAGCAGAAATGAAAGACTTTGTCAGCAGCTGTACCACGTGCAACGAGTACACTCATGAACAGCAAAAGGAAAGCATGATGTCAGATGGCCCACAAGGGCCTGGCAAATCATCAGCATGGACTTATTCAGCCACAGACAAAAGGACTGTCTTCTCATCGTTGATCACTACTCTGACTTTTGGGAAATTGAACTGCTCCCTGACTTGTCTGCAGAGACGGTCATAAAGCGCTGCAAGGCGCAGTTTGACAAGGTAATCACAGACAATGGCCCAAAATTCACTGCACAGTTAAAGTGTTTTGCCTCAGAATGGGAGTTTGACCACGTGACCTCCTCTTCAAGGCACCCATAAGCAAATGGCAAGGCAGAGTCAGCTGTCAAGATTGCAAGAAACCTGTTACACAGGGCCTTGCGTGACAGCAACGACCCCTGATATAAACCTGTTACGCAGGGCCTTGCATGATAGCAACGACCCCTGATATAAACCTATTACGCAGGGCCTTGCATGATAGCAACGACCCCTGATATAAACCTGTTACGCAGGGCCTTGCATGATAGCAACGACCCCTGATATAAACCTGTTACGCAGGGCCTTGCATGATAGCAACGACCCCTGATATAAACCTGTTACGCAGGGCCTTGCATGATAGCAACGACCCCTGATATAAACCTGTTACGCAGGGCCTTGCATGATAGCAACGACCCCTTATATAAACCTGTTACGCAGGGCCTTGCGTGACAGCAACAACCCCTGATATAAACCTGTTAAGTAGGGCCTTGCATGATAGCAACGACCCCTGATATAAACCTGTTACGCAGGGCCTTGCATGATAGCAACAACCCCTGATATAAACCTGTTACGCAGGGCCTTGCGTGACAGCAACGACCCCTGATATAAACCTGTTACGCAGGGCCTTGCATGATAGCAACGACCCCTGATATAAACCTGTTACGCAGGGCCTTGCATGATAGCAACGACCCCTGATATAAACCTGTTACGCAGGGCCTTGCATGATAGCAACGACCCCTGATATAAACCTGTTACGCAGGGCCTTGCATGATAGCAACGACCCCTGATATAAACCTGTTACGCAGGGCCTTGCGTGACAGCAACAACCCCTGATATAAACCTGTTACACAGGGCCTTGCTTGATAGCAACAACCCCTGATATAAACCTGTTACGCAGGGCCTTGCGTGACAGCAACGACCCCTGATATAAACCTGTTACGCAGGGCCTTCCTTGATAGCAACGACCCCTGATATAAACCTGTTACGCAGGGCCTTGCATGATAGCAACGACCCCTGATATAAACCTGTTACGCAGGGCCTTGCATGATGGCAACGACCCCTGATATAAACCTGTTACGCAGGGCCTTGTGTGACGGAAATTACCCCTTGAAAGGACAGCAGCCCAGCAACAACGTCTTCTGTCCTGACGTCTGAAGACTACCATCCCTGTAGCCAACAAGCTACTTGAGCCCTGAGTCATGGTTGGTGTCACGGACAAACTACGTCACAGAAAGCAGCTCGCTAAGTGCTTCTACGACCGGACTGCTTGAGACCTACCAGAGCTGGAGATGAAACGATAAGGATGAAACCGCTGTCGGGAGACCACTCAGGACTTTGGAGCCCGGGCACATGCCTGCATAGAGTAGCACCACATTCTTACCTGCTGGATGTTGGTGGCTCCCTCTAACGTTGTAGTCAGGTGGATCTGCGCGTAGCAGAGCAGACAAACCAGAACACACAATACACTCACCTAGATGAGCTGGATCACAGTCCAGGCCTAAAGGCAAGGGGTGCAGAATTGAGACATGAGCCAACTGAGGGTGAGGCTTCTACCTTACCAGGCTCACCAGCTCGTGACCCTTGACCTACCCCTGTCAGGGCCCATACTTACTCACAGGTGGTTCGGCTGTGGAAGCCACCGGACAGACTTACTCTGTAAGGAAGTGACTGTGTTAACCTGTCCTCTGTTACTTAAAACAATAGTTTTAAGAAAAGAGGAAGACGACAACTGAAGTAAAAAGAACATGTAATTAATTTTAATTTGTTATGACTTGAGTGTTAAAAACGTAATGTTATGCTGTTATGTTTGCACTTTCTATTGAAAAGGATGATGTTACGGAGTCTAGTTGATTGGTAATCAACTAGCTGGGCTGCTCCACGGACCCTGTATGTAGGGACTTGTACAATACTTGAACATGACTATTGAACTTGACATTTGTGTCTGTCTTTATTATTTAATCTGACATATCATACAGAAACAGAGACAGACAGAGAGTGAGAGAGAAAGAGACAAAGAGTGATTGTGAGGGATGTCTGTGAGAATGTATTTTTCTCTCCTGTTGTTAAGGTGACACCCATAATTCCCCCATCACATGTTTTAGTCTCAATTATCTTAAAACAGAGTGTGTAAAATGCTGAAATACTACTGTTGGAAATACTACTACTGTTGGTAGTACCCAGGTACTATCCAATCATGAGTCAGCATTTTAATTGACGTAAAACTGCTGCTCCATGCAGTCTCCACAGACATAAAGTCATTTCTTTAGCACTTGTCTTTATTACTCTGATATTATTATGGTATTATTAAACAGTATTATTATAGTATATTGTAAGTTGTACTTAATGTAATATAACATGGTACCATGTCTCCTCTCTCAGCACGTAGGCTGTGACAACATCCTGAGCTCAGATGCCAAGGAGGACCGCTGCCGGGTGTGTGGAGGGGACGGCAGCACCTGTGAGGCCACAGAGGGACTGTTCAATGACTCTCTGCCCAGAGGAGGTAAGCCCCAGGCTGGGGACAGAACCTGATAGGGCTCCTTACTTCAGGTGTGCAAATGTTTAAGTTCCATACAAAGAAAAGGGGAGTGTATTGTGTGAAGAAGAGAAGCGTAGAGAAGATAAGAAGAGTGTATAGTGTACAGAAGACAGGAGTAGAGAAGAAGAGTGTATAGTGTACAGAAGACAGGAGTAGAGAAAAAGAGTGTATAGTGTACAGAAGACAGGAGTAGAGAAGAAGAGTGTATATTGTACAGAAGACAGGAGTAGAGAAGAAGAATGTATAGTGTACAGAAGACAAGAGTAGAGAAGAAGAGTGTATAGTGTACAGAAGACAGGAGTAGAGAAGAAGAGTGTATATTGTACAGAAGACAGGAGTAGAGAAGAAGAGTGTATATTGTACAGAAGACAGGAGTAGAGAAGAAGAGTGTATAATGTACAGAAGACAGGAGTAGAGAAGAAGAGTGTATAGTGTACAGAAGACAGGAGTAGAGAAGAAGAGTGTATAGTGTACAGAAGACAGGAGTAGAGAACAAGAGTGTATAGTGTACAGAAGACAGGAGTAGAGAAGAAGAGTGTATAGTGTACAGAAGACAGGAGTAGAGAACAAGAGTGTATAGTGTACACAAGACAGGAGTAGAGAAGAAGAGTGTATAATGTACAGAAGACAGGAGTAGAGAAGAAGAGTGTATAGTGTACAGAAGACAGGAGTAGAGAAAGAAGAGTGTATAGTGTACAGAAGACAGGAGTAGAGAAGAAGAGTGTATAGTGTACAGAAGACAGGAGTAGAGAAGAAGAGTGTATAGTGTACAGAAGACAGGAGTAGAGAACAAGAGTGTATAGTGTACAGAAGACAGGAGTAGAGAAGAAGAGTGTATAGTGTACAGAAGACAGGAGTAGAGAACAAGAGTGTATAGTGTACACAAGACAGGAGTAGAGAAGAAGAGTGTATAGTGTACAGAAGACAGGAGTAGAGAAGAAGAGTGTATATTGTACAGAAGACAGGAGTAGAGAAGAAGAGTGTATAGTGTACAGAAGACAGGAGTAGAGAAGAAGAGTGTATAGTGTACAGAAGACAGGAGTAGAGAAGAAGAGTGTATAGTGTACAGAAGACAGGAGTAGAGAAGAAGAGTGTATAGTGTACAGAAGACAGGAGTAGAGAAGAAGAGTGTATAGTGTACAGAAGACAGGAGTAGAGAAGAAGAGTGTATAGTGTACAGAAGACAGGAGTTGAGAAGAAGAGTGTATAGTGTACAGAAGACAGGAGTAGAGAAGAGAAGAAGCGTTTATAGTGGAGAGAATGTAGGAGTAGAGAGGAGTTTATAGTGTAGAGAAGACAAGTGTATAGAGAAGAGTAAATTATGTTTCTGAGAGTGTCCGCTACTCTGTGCGAACTGAAAGCTGCCAAACACTGCACATTTGTAATCACTTTCCGGGAGACACATCCCCATGCTGAAAAGC
The DNA here is from genome assembly GCF_023373465.1 of Oncorhynchus keta. Taxonomy (NCBI): domain Eukaryota; kingdom Metazoa; phylum Chordata; class Actinopteri; order Salmoniformes; family Salmonidae; genus Oncorhynchus; species Oncorhynchus keta. The sequence goes on from NC_068432.1 coordinate 40,139,809, forward strand.
AAGGTAAAAACTATTTTTGGCAGAGCAGCCCTGTCCAAGGGCCAATGTAGCCAAAACACTTAATTTTTCATGGAAATCTTTCCCCCCTTTGTCACCCAATGATAAAGCATATGTTTTTGGGAGTTGAGAAACATGTTGTCAAAACATAAATGGAAGAATAATATATTCACATTAACTACATCATCCAATGAAGAACTCAGAGTGGAGATATGGCTTCATCCTAGAACTGGGTCCTAGACTAGTTGAGATATGGCTTCATCCTGCCACTGGGTCCTAGACTAGTGGAGATATGGCTTCATTCTGGCTCCAGGTCCAAGACTAGTTGAGATATGGCTTCATCCTGGCACTGGGTCCTAGACTAGTTGAGATATGGCTTCATCCTGCCACTGTGTCATAGACTAGTGGAGATATGGCTTCATCCTGCCACTGTGTCATAGACTAGTTGAGATATGGCTTCATCCTGCCACTGTGTCATAGACTAGTGGAGATATGGCTTCATTCTGGCTCCAGGTCCAATACTAGTTGAGATATGGCTTCATTCTGGCTCCAGGTCCAAGACTAGTTGAGATTTGCCTTCATTCCGGCTCTGGGTTCAAGACTAGTGAAGATATGGCTTCCCGCTCTGCCCTCAGACAAACCATCAAACATGCAAAGCGTCAATACAGGACTAAGATTGAATCCTACTACACCGGCTTTGACGCTCGTTGGATGTGGCAGGGCTTGAAAACTATTACGGACTACAAAGGGAAACCCAGCCGCGAGCTGCATAGTGAAGCAAGCCAACCAGATGAGCTAAATGCCTTTTATGCTCGCTTCAAGGCATGCAACACTGAAGCATGCATGAGAGCACCAACTGTTCCGGACAACTCCGTAGCCTACGTGAGCAAGACCTTTAAACAGGTCAACATTCAAGGCCGCGTGGCTATACGGATTATCAGGACGTATACTCAGAGCATGCGCGGACCAACTGGCAAGTGTCTTCACTGACATCTTCAACCTCTCCTTGACCAAGTCCGTAATGTGTCAAGCGGACCACCATAGTCCAAGAAAGCGAAGGTAACCTGCCTAAATGACTACCGCCCTGTAGCCCTCACATTGGTAGTCATGAAGTACTTTGCAAGGCTGGTCATGGCTCACACCAACACCATCATCCCGGAAACCTTAGACCCACTCCAATTTGCATACCGCCCCAAAAGATCCATAGATGACGCAATCTCAATTGCACTCCACACTGCCCTTTCCCACCTGGACAAAAGGAACACCTATGTGAGAATGCTGTTCATTGACTACAGCTTAGCGTTCAACACCACAGTGCCCTCAAAGCTCATCACTAAGCTAAGGACTAAACACCTCACTCTGCAACTGGATCCTGGACTTCCTGAAGGGCAGCCCCGTACCATCACTCATTCATATATCCTTATGTACATATTCTTTATCCCCTTACACTGTGTATAAGACAGTAGTTTTGGAATTTAGAGTTAGATTACTTGTTGGTTATTACTGCATTGTCGGAACTAGAAGCACAAGCATTTCGCTACACTCGCATTAACATCTGCTAACCATGTGTATGTGACACATAAAATTTGATTTGATTTGAGGTGGTAAGGGTAGGCAACAACACATCAACACAGGTCCCCTCAGGGGTGCATGCTTAGTCCTCTCCTGTACTCCCTGTTAATCCATGACTGCGTGAGCAAGCATGACTCCAACACCATCATTAAGTTTGCTGATAATGATGAGACAGCCTATAAGGAGGAGGTCAGAGACCTGGCAGTGTGGTGCCAGGACAACAACCTCTCCCTCAACAGGGGCAAGACAAAGGAGCTGATCGTGAACTACAGGAAGAGGAGGGCCGAACCTGCCCCCATTCACATTGACGGGGCTGTAGTGGAGCGGGTCGAAAGGTGTCCACATCACCAACAAACTGTCATGGTCCAAACACACCAAGACAGTCATGAAGAGGGCACAACAACAGTCAGGAGACGATTTGAAAAGAAAAGATTTGGCATGGGTCCCCAGATCCTTAAAAAGTTCTACAGCTGCACCATCGATAGCATACTGACCGGTTGCATCCCCGCCTGGTATGGCAACTGCTCGGCATCCGACCATAATGCACTACAGAGGGTAATGCGTAGGGCCCGGTACATCACTGGGACCAAGCTTCCTGCCATCCATGACCTCTAAACTAGGTGGTGTCAGAGGAAGGCTCAAATAATTGTCAAAGACTCCAGTCACCCAAGTCATAGACTGTTCTCTCTGCTTCCGGTATGGCAAGCGGTACCGGAGCACCAAGTCTAGGTCCATAAGGCTCCTTAACAGCTTCTAACCCCAAGCCATAAGACTTCTGAACAATGGATCAAATGGCCACCCAGACTATTTGCATTGACCCTCCCCCTTTGTTTTTACACTGCTGCTACTCTCTGTTTATTATCTATGCATAGTCACTTTACCCCTACCTACATGTACAAATGACCTTGACTAACCGTACCCGCACATTGATTCTGTACCGGTACCCCCTGTATATGGCCTCATTATTGTTGTTTTATTGTGTTACTTTTTATTTTATTTTTACTTTAGTTTATATAGTAAATATTTTCTTAAATACATTTTTTGAACTGCATTGTTGCTTAAAGGCTCGTAAGTAAGCATTTCACGGTAAGGTTGTTGTATTCAGCGCATGCGACAAATACAATTTGATTTGATTTTAGATAAAAACACGTTTTCCTTCTATGCTGTGTCTGTAATGGTTTTGTCCCCTTCTCTTCCAGGCTACATGGAGGCTGTTCAGATACCAAGGGGGTCAGTCCACATAGAAATCAAAGAAATTGCCATGTCCAAAAACTACATCGGTAAGGGATCTCATTCATACGCTATAAAATGAAACCAACAAGAAAAGTGACCATCGTCATTATAAGAAATAAGATTATTTCATTATTTTGATGACCCTTTATTTCTTATCATTCTATCCCTCTGTGAATGTTAAGAGTCATTATGGCCTGTCCTTAACTCCACACAACTTTTTAACAGTAATGGAAAGCAGTGTGAAATCAACCTGTATAATATTAGCAGTTTGGTTCTGTTCTTTGTTTAAAGATTCAGTCTTCCTCATCCCTTAGTGCTTTCTCAGTCTAGAGCAGAGCAGACGATGCCATGAAGTATTCCGTGCATGTCCAGAGGTAGTCTCGGCGTTAGTCTCTCCGTCTTAGTTCCAGACTAAACAGAAAAACAATCAAACAAGGGGACTTAATATAGTGTTGTTGTCTGATCTGACATTAACTAGAGACAGAGCCGTGTGACAGAGTGGTGAAGTTTACTGCTGAGGGTGTTGATGGAGGACTGAAGTCAGGCTTTGAAATGTCAGGCGTCATTAGAGTTACAGACATGTGGTGACAGCCCTGTGGTGACAGCTCTGTGGTGACAGCCCTGTGGTGACAGCTCTGTGGTGAACGCCTTGTGGTGACAGCCCTGTGGTGACAGCTCTGTGGTGACAGCCCTGTGGTGACAGCTCTGTTGTGACAGCCTTGTGGTGACAGCCCTGTGGTGAACGCCTTGTGGTGACAGCCCTGTGGTGACAGCTCTGTGGTGACAGCCCTGTGGTGACAGCTCTGTTGTGACAGCCTTGTGGTGACAGCCCTGTGGTGACAGCTCTGTTGTGACAGCTCTGTTGTGACAGCTCTGTGGTGACAGCCCTGTGGTGACAGCCCTGTGGTGACAGCTCTGTTGTGACAACCCTGTTGTGACAGCCTTGTGGTGACAGCCTTGTGGTGACAGCCCTGTGGTGACAGCCCTGTGGTGACAGCTCTGCGGTGACAACCCTGTGGTGACAGCCCTGTGGTGACAGCTCTGTGGTGACAGCCCTGTGGTTACAGCCCTGTGGTGACATCTCAGTTGTGACAGCCCTGTGGTGACATCTCAGTTGTGACAGCCCTGTGGTGACATCTCAGTTGTGACAGCCCTGTGGTGACAGCCCTGTGGTGACATCCCTGTGGTGACATCTCAGTTGTGACAGCCCTGTGGTGACAGCCCTGTGGTGACAGCCCTGTGGTGACAGCCCTGTGGTGACATCTCAGTTGTGACAGCCATGTGGTGACATCTCAGTTGTGACAGCCCTGTGGTGACAGCCCTGTGGTGACAGCCCTGTGGTGACATCTCAGTTGTGACAGCCCTGTGGTGACAGCCCTGTGGTGACATCTCAGTTGTGACAGCCATGTGGTGACATCTCTCATGGATTCAAGTGGATACAATGATGTTTATAAAACATATAAATATATAAAAGTTGTTGTTATCTCCAAGTTTAACGATTGTCACTGTGTCCTATTGTGTAGACTGCACTCTCTATTTCCCTTCCAAGTAATGTGTGAGAGCTGACCATTTTTGCAGTAAAGATGGACTGAGAGCTGAACATTATAGCAGTAAAGATGGACTGAGAGCTGACCGTTTTAACAGTAAAGATGGACTGAGAGCTGAACATTATAGCAGTAAAGATGGACTGAGAGCTGACCATTTTAGCAGTAACGATGGACTGAGAGCTGACCATTTTAGCAGTAAAGATGGACTGAGAGCTGACCATTTTAGCAGTAAAGATGGACTGAGAGCAGTACATTATAGCAGTAAAGATGGACTGTGAGCTGACTGTTTTAACAGTAAAGATGGACTGTGAGCTGTACATTATATCTGTAAGATGGACTGAGAGCTGAACATTATAGCAGTAAAGATGGACTGAGAGCTGACCATTTTAGCAGTAAAGATGGACTGAGAGCTGAACATTATAGCAGTAAAGATGGACTGAGAGCTGAACATTATAGCAGTAAAGATGGACTGAGAGCTGACCATTTTAGCAGTAAAGATGGACTGAGAGCTGAACATTATAGCAGTAAAGATGGACTGAGAGCTGAACATTATAGCAGTAAAGATGGACTGAGAGCTGAACATTATAGCAGTAAAGATGGACTGAGAGCTGACCATTTTAGCAGTAAAGATGGACTGAGAGCTGAACATTATAGCAGTAAAGATGGACTGAGAGCTGACTGTTTTAACAGTAAAGATGGACTGAGAGCTGACCATTATAACAGTGAAGATGGACTGAGAGCTGACTGTTTTAACAGTGAAGATGGACTGAGAGCTGTACATTATAGCAGTAAAGATGGACTGAGAGCAGTACATTATAGCAGTAAAGATGGACTGAGAGCTGTACATTATAGCAGTAAAGATGGACTGAGAGCTGAACATTATAGCAGTAAAGATGGACTGAGAGCTGACCATTATAACAGTGAAGATGGACTGAGAGCTGACTGTTTTAACAGTAAAGCTGGACTGTGAGCTGACCATTTTTAGCAGTAAAGATGGACTGAGAGCTGACCATTTTTAGCAGTAAAGATGGACTGAGAGCTGAACATTATAGCAGTGAAGATGGACTGAGAGCTGACTGTTTTAGCAGTAAAGATGGACTGAGAGCTGTACATTATAGCAGTAAAGATGGACTGAGAGCTGTACATTATAGCAGTAAAGATGGACTGAGAGCTGAACATTATAGCAGTAAAGATGGACTGAGAGCTGACCATTATAACAGTGAAGATGGACTGAGAGCTGACCATTTGAACAGTAAAGATGGACTGAGAGCTGACCATTTGAACAGTAAAGATGGACTGAGAGCTGAACATTATAGCGTTTTTCTGTGTAGAGGAGGTGGCAGTAAAGAATGAACTCTAAGTTATCCCCCTAAACAGGAGTAAAATAAAGTAAATGCTGTGAAGTGCATGCACATGGAGAGAGAGAGAGAGAACAGACAACAGAGTGGTTGGATCGTTTCTCCCCATTCAACCCAGAGAAAGTGGATATTTTGAGATGTGTTGTGCTTGGAGACGACTCCATTGTTTTGACGACATGCAGGAATGGTATTCATGGGATTCTTCCAGGCTTTCACCTGAAGTGTGTGTGTGTGTGTGCTTTTTCCATTTCCCTCTGAAAGGTGTGTGTGTGTGTGTGTGTGTGTGTGTGTGTGTGTGTGTGTGTGTGTGTGTGTGTGTGTGTGTGTGTGTGTGTGTGTGTGTGTGTGTGTGTGTGTGTGTGTGTGTGTGTGTGTGTGTGTGTGTGTGTGTGTGTGTGTGTGTGTGTGTGTGTGTGTGTGTGTGTGTGTGTGTGTGTGTGTGTGTGTGTGCTTTTTCCATTTCCCTCTGAAAGGTGTGTGCGTGTGTGTGTGTGTGTGTGTGTGTGTGTGCGTGTGTGTGTGTGTGTGTGTGTGTGTGTGCGTGCGTGCGTGCGTGCGTGTGTGTGTGTGTGTGTGTGTGTGTGTGTGTGTGTGTGTGTGTGTGTGTGTGTGTGTGTGTGTGTGTGCTTTTTCCATTTCCCTCTGAAAGGTGTGTGCGTGTGTGTGTGTGTGTGTGTGTGTGTGTGTGTGTGCGTGTGTGTGTGTGTGTGTGTGTGTGCGTGTGTGTGTGTGTGTGTGTGTGTGTGTGTGTGTGTGTGCGTGTGTGTGTGTGTGTGTGTGTGTGTGTGTGTGTGTGTGTGTGTGTGTGTGTGTGTGTGTGTGTGTGTGTGTGTGTGTGTGTGTTTTTTTCCATTTCCCTCTGAAAGGTGTGTGTGTGTGTGTGTGTGTGTGTGTGTGTGTGTGTGTGTGTGTGTGTGTGTGTGTGTGTGTGTGTGTGTGTGTGTGTGTGTGTGTGTGTGTGTGTGCGCGTGTGTGTGCGAAATTTCCCAATGACATTAGGGGAGCTCCTGGATGAAGATGATGATGATTGATGGCGATGACATCACACCAAAACATTACCACAACCTGTTGTCTTGGCAACCGTTCCTGGGCAGTCTCTTGCTCAATACTCTTATCAGCATTTTAACAGGCTGCTTATATAGCTGTAGGGGGTTCAGTGAACTACACTCAACCCTGCCTATGAGCTGAAGACTTGTCTTAGCTCCCCCAGCAAAATTCTTCTACCTGGGGCTTCTATGTGTTCTATCTGTACCCATCTGTAGCGCTGAAGTCGGAGGGAGATGACTACTACATAAACGGAGCGTGGACCATCGACTGGCCCAGAAAGTTTGATATCGCAGGCACGGCGTTTCACTACAAGAGACCCCTTGACGAACCCGAGTCAATAGAGGCCCTGGGAGCCACCACGGAAATCCTAGTCGTCATGGTAACCACACTTTGCTGTTTTGTTGTGTGTCAGGTAAACAATGTGGGAGGGCTTTGCCTTTCTGGCACAGAAAGATGATCAAACTCAGAAGTGCTTTTTCAGGCATCTTTCAGCCTACCGGGAGTCTTTAGTCTATTTGGGAAGTTGGAGATGGGGGTTTTCCATGGAAAAGGGAATTTCACAAAGACAACCTTCAGATGTTACCCACCTATAGAGAAACGGGTCATTGTTGTTTGTAATGTCTAGAGAGATTGTCAGTTTGAATTCACATAAAGCCCAACAGCTGCTCCTAGCAAACCTTAGCTGACCTCCAGACCAGTAAGACCATGGTGGTTTGGGGTTAACAGCTATATATATACACACAGCAATATACATACAACAATGTGCAATGTGGATATTGAAAAAGCAATTTCTGGCTAAATTCAAATGCACATGGGCATGTGTTTTGGTGAGGGTGTGTGTTTGAGTGTGCGAGCGTTTTCTGGCATGTGAAAGTCTGTGTGTGTGTGTGTGTGTGTGTGTGTGTGTGTGTGTGTGTGTGTGTGTGTGTGTGTGTGTGTGTGTGTGTGTGTGTGTGTGTGTGTGTGTGTGTGTGTGTGTGTGTGTGTGTAATGGAATGTGTGAGTATCTGAGTGTGTGCATGTGCATGATAGTGTGTGTATTGTGTGTGTGTATGTTGTGCGTGGTGTGTGTGTTGTGTGTGCTGTGTGTGTTTCTCTAAGCCGTCCCATTCATTGGCACTCAGGACCACAGTGGCTTTTCCCTGGACATGAAATACCAGACCCCACAGCTTCACTGGAATAGGGCTGGGGTTAGTGTTAGGGTTAGGAATAGGACTGGGGTTAAGCCGGTTAGGGTTAGGAATAGGGTTAGGGTTAGGGTTAGGAATAGGGTTAGGGTTAGCGTTAGGAATAGGGTTAGGGTTAGGGTTAGGAATAGGACTGGGGTTAAGCCGGTTAGGGTTAGGAATAGGGTTAGGGTTAGGGTTAGGAATTGGGCTGGGGTTAAGCCGGTTAGGGTTAGGAATAGGGTTAGGGTTAGGGTTAGGAATAGGGCTGGGGTTAAGCCGGTTAGGGTTAGGAATAGGGTTAGGGTTAGGGTTAGGAATAGGGCTGGGGTTAAGCCGGTTAGGGTTAGGAATAGGGTTAGGGTTAGGAATAGGGCTGGGGTTAAGCCGGTTAGGGTTAGGAATAGGGCTGGGGTTAAGCCGGTTAGGGTTAGGAATAGGGCTGGGGTTAAGCCGGTTAGGGTTAGGAATAGGGCCGGGGTTAAGCCGGTTAGGGTTAGGAATAGGGCTGGGGTTAAGCCGGTTAGGGTTAGGAATAGGGCTGGGGTTAAGCCGGTTAGGGTTAGGAATAGACATAGCTTTCCATCCCACCACAGGCCATTCCTTTGTGGCAACTGAAAGCTGTGCAGAATTCTGGTCCCTTTCTGCATCACATACACGAACATAAACACAGTGCCGCCACTGCCCATTGGATAACATTTGAGTCTCTGCTTCAGTATAGCAGAGAAACAGCAAATAGTGTGGACATTTTCTGTTGATTAAGGCTTAGGTCAATTCCATTTGAGTTGTTTGATTTCATTTTTTTCTAATTTTATTTAACCTTTATTTTGACAGGGAAGTCATGACATGAAATAATGACCTTGAAATGATTTAATATGGAACTGAAACCAATGCTATAAATGTATGTAATCAAATAATGTCTTCGTCTCACCTCCAGGTTCTTCTCCAGGAGCAGAACACGGGGATCCGTTATAAATTCAACGTTCCCATCCAGAGGACAGGAAGTGGAGACAATGAGGTGGGCTTCTCCTGGAACCATCTGGCCTGGTCCGACTGCTCCGCCACCTGCGCTGGAGGTAGGCACTGCACCAACTACATGCTGATGTACCCTGGGTGTACAAAACATTAGGAACACCTGCTCATTTCCATGCCTGACCAGGTGAATCCAGGTGAAAGCTATGATCCCTTAAGTGTTAAATCCACTTCAATCAGTATAAATGAAAGGGAAGAGACAGGTTAATAAAGAAGGATTTTTGAAGCCTTGAGACAATAGAGACATGGATTGTGTGTGTGTGTCATTCAGACAAAAGATGTAAGTGCGTTTGAACGGGGTATGGTAGTAGGTGCCAGGCGCAACATTTGAGTCAAGAACAGCAACGCTGCTGGGGTTTTAATGCTCAACCGTTTGTATCAAGGTATGCTCTACCATCCAGCCAATTTGACACAACTGTGGGAAGCATTGGAGTCGACATGGGCCAGCGTCCCTGTGGAACGCTGTCGACACCTTGTAGAGCCCATGGTCTGACTAATTGAGGCTGTTCTGAAGGCAAAGGGGGGCAACTCAGTATTAGGAAGGTGTCTATCTATATAACACAAGACACTGTGACGATCTTCCCCCTCCCCACTGACACACCTCACATAGTCAATTATCTATCAGTTACAGAGGTACCATACTCTGGAATAATTATCTTTAGATTGCGAAAACCTCATCCCTCAATAACTTCAAGTGAATACTGGGGGTCAACCTGATGAATCAATCTACCAATAGTCCCCTCCATGTAGCCTAACCCTCACACTTACACATAATCAAACATGGTTTTCTTGTATACTGAGCATATCATGTACAATTATAATGAATATGCTTGAACAAACATATCAGCACTTTTGGGCACACCGTTTTTACCAGTTATTTATCTCTACTGTTTTGTCTTTCACTTCTTTTGTTTGGTGCGAATAAATATAACCTAAAAGCTAAAAGCCGATGTTTGGTACACTCAGTGAATGTATCTGACCTGGGTCCTGTTCAGTAGCCACCAAACAGGGTAAATCATTTTGAAACTGGGAGGTACTTGAGGTGCTACTTCAATAAAGAAGTGGATTTCTGCATTCTATTGCAAAACAGTTTGGCTACGCACATCATTGTGCCTACTGAACACATCACTGGAAATATGGAGACTCTGGGGATCATTCATTTAGGTGTCAGACGTCTATTGCTTATTAGTTAGAGCGTTGGGCCAGTAACCTAAAGGTTGCTGGATCGAATCTCCGAACTGACAAGGTAAAAATCTGTTGATCTGCCCCTGAGCAAGGCAGTTAACCCACTGTTCCCCGGGCTCCGATTACATGGATGTTGATTAAGGCAGGCCCTTGCACCTCTCTGATTCAGAGAAGACACATTTCAGTTGAGGGCATTCAGTTGTACCACTGACTAGGTATCCCCCTTTCCCTATTAACAGTGCTGTTCGAGCTATCTGTTAATGGAATAGGATGGCAGGTAGCCTAGTGGTTAGAGTGTTGGGCCAGTAACCAAAAGGTGGTTCTAATACCTGAGCGGAGAAGGTGAAAAATCTTGCGATGTGCCCTTGAGCAAGGCACTTAGAGTTGAAGTCGGAAGTTTACATACACTTAGGTTGGTGTCATTAAAACTTGCTTTTAAACCACTGATAGAGGAAATTATGGTTGAAATGACTAATTATGTATACATTCCAATCAGAACTGACTAGTCCAAATGCTATAATGTACTGTACATGTGAATTTTCTCTCTTGCTCCCTTTCCCAATTGTATATAATGTAGTCAGGAGTTTACTAACAATGAAGGTCTGTTCCTTAGTTCATTCAGTTGTACAAATCTCCAGGTGGTGGGAACGGGCCATCTCCAGATTGTCGAGAATGTTGATTTATACTGACTGGCCTTGACTTCGTGCTGATAACGCGAAGGCTCAAGAGCTAGGGGGCCCCCCTCTGCTTGTGAAATAGAACGTTTGGAAAACGCTGACGTCATTTTCAGTTTATAACCTGTGGAAATGTGTGTATGCATTTAGTACTCTCTGGAATTAAACGCTCTTACCTGACTTTTGAGACTGGTCTCGATCTACTTCATACATAATTAATGAACTTACACCTCATTAATGAATTAGAAACGAGTGCGAATTTGGTTTTGGCTGTAAAACTATAAGGAATTTAGAAATTCCTCTATCAACCACTCCACAAAGTTCTTGTTTACAAACTATAGTTTTGGCAAGTCGGTTAGGACATCGACTTTGTGCATGACACAAGTAATTTTTCCAATAATTGTTTACAGACAGATTCACTTATAATTCACTGTATCATAATTCCAGTGGGTTAGAAGTTTACATATACTAAGTTGACTGTGCCTTTAAACAGCTTGGAAAATTACAGAAAAGGATGTCATGGTTTTAGAAGCTTCTGATAGGCTAATTGACATAATTTGAGTCAATTGGAGGTGTGCCTGTGGATGTATTTCAAGGCCTACCTTCAAACTCAGTGCCACTTTGCTAGACATCATGGAAAAATCAAAAGTAATCAGCCGAGTCTGATTCATCCTTGGGAACAATTTCCAAACGGAAATTGGTACCACGTTCATCTGTACAAACAATAGTACGCAAGTATAAACATCAGTAAGGAAGTTAAAGCTTGCTCACAAATGGGTCTTCCAAATGGACAATGATCCCAAGCATACTTCCAAAGTTGTGGCAAAATGGCTTAAGGACAACAAAGTCAAGGTATTGTGGCCATCACAAAGCCCTGACCTCAATCCTATAGAGAATTTGTGGGCAGAACTGAAAAGGCGTGTGCGCGCAAGGAGGCCTACAAACCTGACTCAGTTACAGCAGCCCTGTCAGGAGGAATGGGCCAAAATTCACCCAACTTATTGTGGGAAGCTTGTGGAAGGCTACCCGAAGCGTTTGACCCAAGTTAAACAATTTAAAGGCAATACTACCAAATACTAATTGAGTGTATGTAAACTTCTGACCCACTGGGAATGTGATGAAAGAAATAAAAGCTGAAATAAATATAACTCTCTACTATTATTCTGACATTTCACATTCTTCAAATAAAGTGGTGATCCTAACTGACCTAAAACAGGGAATTTTTACTAGGATTAAATCTCAGGAATTGTGAAGAACTGAGTTTAAATGTATTTAACTAAGGTGTATGTAAATTTCCGACTTCAACTGTAACTCTAATTTCCTCCATGGGCGCTGTACTACTATGGCTGATGCTGTAAAACAACACATTTCACCTGCGGTGTATGTGACAATACAACATATGTTATTTTTCTTTAGAATATGGTTACAGGCTGGGGCTGTTTTTCAGTTATTTATTATTTAATTATTTTCCATTTCAATTTCTTCCCGTTTGGTAGTTACAGTCTTGTCCCATCGCTTGTTCCATCGCTGCAACCCCCGTATGGGCTCGGTAGAGGCAAAGGTCGAGAGCCATGCGTCCCCCGAAAACACGACCCTGCCAGCTTCTTGACACACTGCTCGCTTAACCTGGAAGCCAGCCGCACCAATGTGTCGGAGGAAACACCTTACAACTGGCGACCGGAGTCAGCTTGCAGGCGCCCAGCCCATCACAAGGTGTGACGGACGGCACTGGCACTGGGCCAAACTCATGGGTTTCCCGGTCACGGCCACCTGTGACACAGCCTGGGATCAAACCTGGGGCTGTAGTGACGCCTCAAGCACTGCGATGCAGGGCCTTACTTAGACCACTGCTCCACTCTGGAGGCCATTTATTGTTTTCTTTTATTGTTTTCTTTTAAATAATAGTATCTTTCATGAGGTACATTGTGTCTTTCCAATCCTGACCAACCAATACTTCTAGAAATAGTGGAGAATAATTTGGGGCTAACCCAGTATGATACTTTGACATGGGTGTGTAGGATCATAACGTTATTGCTTTCTAAATGGAGATTTAGCTTTTAAGAAAAAACGAATATGTGTTTTACATATTTAAGCCAAGCACAAGAATATGGTGTAATTTCTATGAATGAGCTGCTTTGAATGTCTTCTGGTTAACCAGGGCTAGCAAGCATACAGTCTGACTTGCCAGAGATACAGTGGCTGTGGTGAGAGAGAGACAAGCCAAACACACAGATGCCTGCTTCTCCAAAACCCGTGTCCTACTGCATACTGGAACCGCCTAACTCTGAAACCACAGTGAAATGTCCACCACTGCCTCAACAATGACTAAACAAAATCATTTTACCCCCAAAAGCAATGGGCTTTTATGAAAAAATAAATACTGTTCCTCTCAAGAATGGCCACTAAATACCTGCAATATTCTAGCAACAAATTAAACAAAAACAAAAGTTTTTAAAAAGAGATCTATGCTGGACCAAAGCAAAGAGCTCTAGATGCCATGTAGATGTGTATACCTTTGTATTGTAATGTAGATGTGTATACCTTTGTATTGTAATGTAGATGTGTATACCTTTGTATTGTAATGTAGATGTGTATACCTTTGTATTGTCATGTAGATGTGTATACCTTTGTATTGTAATGTAGATGTGTATACCTTTGTATTGTAATGTAGATGTGTATACCTTTGTATTGTAATGTAGATGTGTATACCTTTGTATTGTAATGTAGATGTGTATACCTTTGTATTGTAATGTAGATGACATTCTGGGGTTCAGGACTTCTACAAAGCAACGTTTTATACCGTATCAATCTCAACACAACAGATCCTTACACTTTGGATGTGGGCCTTGATTCATATAGCCGGTGAATTTAGCTGACACCCTTAATCAGAAAGATTCATTGAATGCATTGCTGTGCTAATACAAGCTCTTCTGACATCCATCCTGGCCACTTCAGTTTCCCTACCCTCTCCAAGCATGATTCTCTACCACCAATCCATATGTCAGCTATACTATTGGTGTTTGTCCCACCATGTATGCACTGTCCCACATGTACACACGCTCACAGACAAGCAGGCAGACACACACACTCTCTCTCTGTCACCATACACACACATGCACATCTCGTTACAACGGTCAGACCAGTATGGTGTAGGGTATGTCCCATTTAGACTCCATAGAGAGGCCACACACACACACACACACACACACACACACACACACACACACACACACACACACACACACACACACACACACACACACACACACACACACACACACACACACAGAGTTCGGTGACAGTGATATGGTAGCCATCAGACCCCAGCAGCCAGAGTAAAGGGCTGCAGCTCTATAAAAGTGATTTGACAAGGTATCCTGCAAGGCACCAGGCATTCATCTGCTTCTACTACAGACTGAAACCATACCTTACTTCTCCACCCAGACACAGAGACACAGGACACACTGCACTCTGGGTCACGTGCAGGAGAATAACACAGTGATTTCGGTACTGTACTTTCTTACATTTTCAGGAATCAGTAGTTAATCAGGGACATGGCTGTTGTGTGGATTTTTACTCCTCTTCTCTGTTAGACTCTTGAGCCAAGCGGTTTACTTCTGCCATCTTTGAATGCATTTGCCTATGAGCTTACGTTGCTCCAAGGTCGGGGATGTCCCAGACTACTTCTCTGTCAGGGTTCTCAGGAAGCAGTGCATCACACAGTAAGAGGGTGGATATTAACTGGGTGTTGTGTTTGTACTCCTTTGCCTGCTAGGTTCCCAGAAGCAGGGAGTGGTGTGTAAGCGTCTGGATGATAACTCTGTGGTGCAGAACAGCTACTGTGAAGCAGAAAGCAAACCTCCAGGGAACCAGAGGTCCTGCAACACTGAACTCTGCCCCCCAGAGTACGTACAGTAAGACCTTCACATCACATACAGTACTATACAGCACAGTACTGCTCAATACAGTACTATACAGCACAGTACTGCTTAACACAGTACTATACAGCACAGTACTGCTCAACACAGTACTATACAGCACAGTACTGCTCAACACAGTACTATACAGCACAGTACTGCTCAATACAGTACTATACAGCACAGTACTGCTCAATACAGTACTATACAGCACAGTACTGCTCAATACAGTACTATACAGCACAGTACTGCTCAATACAGTACTATACAGCATAGTACTGCTCAATACAGTACTATACAGCACAGTACTGCTTAACACAGTACTATACAGCACAGTACTGCTCAACACAGTACTATACAGCACAGTACTGCTTAACACAGTACTATACAGCACAGTACTGCTCAACACAGTACTATACAGCACAGTACTGCTCAACACAGTACTATACAGCACAGTACTGCTCAATACAGTACTATACAGCACAGTACTGCTCAATACAGTACTATACAGCACAGTACTGCTCAATACAGTACTATACAGGACAATACAGCTCAACACAGTACTATACAGCACAGTGCGGCTCAACACAGTACTATACAGGACAATACGGCTCAATACAGTACTATACAGGACAAAACGTCTCAATACAGTACTATATGGGACAACACTGCTCAATACTGTACTATACAGGACAATACAGCTCAACACAGTACTATACAGGACAATACGGCTCAACACAGTACTATACAGCACAGTGCGGCTCAACACAGTACTATACAGGACAATACGGCTCAATACAGTACTATACAGGACAATATGGCTCAATACAGTACTATACAGCACAGTACTATACAGGACAATACGGCTCAACACAGGACAATATGGCTCAATACAGTACTATACAGGACAATACGGCTCAACACCGTACTATACAGGACAATACGGCTCAACACAGTACTATACAGGACAATACGGCTCAACACCGTACTATACAGGACAATACGGCTCAACACAGTACTATACAGGGCAATACGGCTCAACACAGTACTATACAGCACAGTGCGGCTCAATACAGTACTATACAGCACAGTACGGCTCAACACAGTACTTACTATACAGGACAATATGGCTCAATACAGTACTATACAGGACAGTACGGCTCAACACAGTACTATACAGGACAATACGGCTCAATACAGTACTATACAGGACAATATGGCTCAATACAGTACTATACAGGATAATACGGCTCAACACAGGACAATATGGCTCAACACAGTACTATACAGGACAATACCGCTCAACACAGTACTGGGACACTGTGAAGTCCATGGAGAACAAGAGCACCTCCTCCCAGCTGCCCACTGCACTGAGGCTAGGAAACACGGTTTCCACCGATAAATCCATGATTATCGAAAACTTCAATAAGCACTTCTCAACGGCTGGCCATGCCTTCCGCCTGGCTACTCCAACCTCGGCCAACAGCTCCGCCCCCCCGTAGCTCCTCACCCAAGCCTCTCCAGGTTCTCCTTTACCCAAATCCAGATAGCAGATGTTCTGAAAGAGCTGCAAAACCTGGACCCGTACAAATCAGCTGGGCTTGACAATCTGGACCCGCTATTTCTGAAACTATCTGCCGCCATTGTCGCAACCCCTATTACCAGCCTGTTCAACCTCTCTTTCATATCGTCTGAGATCCCCAAGGATTGGAAAGCTGCCGCAGTCATCCCCCTCTTCAAAGGGGGAGACACCCTGGACCCAAACTGTTACAGACCTATATCCATCCTGCCCTGCCTATCTAAGGTCTTCGAAAGCCAAGTCAACAAACAGGTCACTGACCATCTCGAATCCCACCGTACCTTCTCCGCTGTGCAATCTGGTTTCCGAGCCGGTCACGGGTGCACCTCAGCCACACTCAAGGTACTAAACGATATCATAACCGCCATCGATAAAAGACAGTACTGTGCAGCCGTCTTCATCGACCTCGCCAAGGCTTTCGACTCTGTCAATCACCATATTCTTATCGGCAGACTCAACAGCCTCGGTTTTTCGGATGACTGCCTTGCCTGGTTCACCAATTACTTTGCAGACAGAGTTCATCACGGTTGACAACTCCATTGTGTCCTCCTCCCAGAGCGCTAAGAACCTTGGCGTGATCCTGGACAACACCCTGTCGTTCTCAACTAACATCAAGGCGGTGGCCCGTTCCTGTAGGTTCATGCTCTACAACATCCGCAGAGTACGACCCTGCCTCACACAGGAAGCGGCGCAGGTCCTAATCCAGGCACTTGTCATCTCCCGTCTGGATTACTGCAACTCGCTGTTGGCTGGGCTCCCTGCCTGTGCCATTAAACCCCTACAACTCATCCAGAACGCCGCAGCCCGTCTGGTGTTCAACCTTCCCAAGTTCTCTCACGTCACCCCGCTCCTCCGCTCTCTCCACTGGCTTCCAGTTGAAGCTCGCATCCGCTACAAGACCATGGTGCTTGCCTACGGAGCTGTGAGGGGAACGGCACCTCAGTACCTCCAGGCTCTGATCAGGCCCTACACCCAAACAAGGGCACTGCGTTCATCCACCTCTGGCCTGCTCGCCTCCCTACCACTGAGGAAGTACAGTTCCCGCTCAGCCCAGTCAAAACTGTTCGCTGCTCTGGCCCCCAATGGTGGAACAAACTCCCTCACGACGCCAGGACAGCGGAGTCAATCACCACCTTCCGGAGACACCTGAAACCCCACCTCTTTAAGGAATACCTAGGATAGGATAAAGTAATCCTTCTCACCCCCCCCCCCCCTTAAAAGATTTAGATGCACTATTGTAAAGTGGCTGTTCCACTGGATGTCATAAGGTGAATGCACCAATTTGTAAGTCGCTCTGGATAAGAGCGTCTGCTAAATGACTTAAATGTAAATGTAATGTAATGTAAATGAGTTCAGTGTGTCAAATCGGAGGGCATGCTGTCCGGTCCTCTGGCAGTCTCTATGGGGGTGCCACAGGGTTCAATTCTCGGGCCGACTCTTTTCTCTGTATATATCAATGATGTTGCTCTTGCTGCGGGCGATTCCCTGATCCACCTCTACGCAGACGACACCATTCTATATACTTTCGGCCCGTCATTGGACACTGTGCTATCTAACCTCCAAACGAGCTTCAATGCCATACAGCACTACTTCCGTGGCCTCCAACTGCTCTTAAACGCGAGTAAAACCAAATGCATGCTTTTCAACCGATCGCTGCCTGCACCCGCATGCCCGACTAGCATCACCACCCTGGATGGTTCCGACCTTGAATATGTGGACATCTATAAGTACCTAGGTATCTGGCTAGACTGCAAACTCTCCTTCCAGACTCACATCAAACATCTCCAATCGAAAATCAAATCAAGAGTCGGCTTTCTATTCCGCAACAAAGCCTCCTTCACTCACGCTGCCAAGCTTACCCTAGTAAAACTGACTATCCTACCGATCCTCGACTTCGGCGATGTCATGTACAAAATGGCTTCCAACACTCTACTCAGCAAACTGGATGCAGTCTATCACAGTGCCATCCGTTTTGTCACTAAAGCACCTTATACCACCCACCACTGCGACTTGTACGCTCTAGTCGGCTGGCCCTCGCTACATATTCGTCGCCAGACCCACTGGCTCCAGGTCATCTACAAGTCCATGCTAGGTAAAGCTCCGCCTTATCTCAGTTCACTGGTAACGATGGCAACACCCATCTGTAGCACGCGCTCCAGCAGGTGTATCTCACTGATCATCCCTAAAGCCAACACCTCATTTGGCCGCCTTTCGTTCCAGTACTCTGCTGCCTGTGACTGGAACGAATTGCAAAAATCGCTGAAGTTGGAGACTTTTATCTCCCTCACCAACTTCAAACATCAGCTATCCGAGCAGCTAACCGATCGCTGCAGCTGTACATAGTCTATAGGTAAATAGCCCACCCATTTTCACCTACCTCATTCCCATACTGTTTTTATACTGTTTTTATTTATTTACTTTTCTGCTCTTTTGCACACCAATATCTCTACCTGTACATGACCATCTGATCATTTATCACTCCAGTGTTAATCTGCAAAATTGTATTATTCGCCTACCTCCTCATGCCTTTTGCACACATTGTATATAGACTGCCCATCTTTCTACTGTGTTATTGACTTGTTAATTGTTTACTCCATGTGTAACTCTGTGTTGTCTGTTCACACTGCTATGCTTTATCTTGGCCAGGTCGCAGTTGCAAATGAGAACTTGTTCTCAACTAGCCTACCTGGTTAAATAAAGGTGAAATAAAAATAAAATAAATAAAAATATACAGGACAATACGGCTCAACGCCGTACTATATAGGACAATACGGCTCAATACAGTACTATACAGGACAATACGGCTCAACACAGTACTATGCAGGACATACGGCTCAACACAGTCCTATACAGGACAATACGGCTCAACACAGTCCTATACAGGACAATACGGCTCAACACAGTACTATACAGGACAATACGGCTCAACACAGTACTATACAGGACAATACGGCTCAACACAGTACTATACAGGACAATACGGCTCAACACAGTCCTATACAGTGGTCAAGCTTAGTAGATGCCTGTCACGCTCAACCAACATCACATACAGTACAGTACAGTACAATACAATACAATACAGGGATCACGTACAGCATGTAAGACCCTCAGACGCTGTGAACCTCATGTCCATCTTGGAACAGAAAGATAATTGTGCTAAACTATGCTGGATGGATGTACTGTATGCTAACTTGGCTCAGAGAAAATACTAATAGTGTTGGACCTCAGGTCCAGAACATGTATTACATACAACCTTTTAATGACTGACAACCAGAGACCAACTAACAGTAGTTATTGAGTGGAGTGGGTTCAGAAAATTCAGCATTTTGGGGGCCCTAAGAAATATTTAATGTTGCAATTTTAAAGCGAGTTTCTGCAATTCTACACATTTTGAACCACATAAACACTATTTACCAACCTGCACCAAACACTGAACCACATAATCACTATTAACCACCCTGCATCAAACACTGAACCACATAAAAACTATTTACCAACCTGCACCAGACACTGAACCACATAAACACTATTAACCACCCTGCATCAGACACTGAACCACATAAACACCATTAACCACCCTGCACCAACCACTGAACCACATAAACACTATTAACCACCCTGCACCAGACACTGAACCACATAAAAACTATTAACCACCCTGCATCAGACACTGAACCACATAAACACTATTAACCACCCTGCACCAAACACTGAACCACATAAACACTATTAACCACCCTGCATCAGACACTGAACCACATAAACACTATTAATCACCCTGCATCAGACACTGAACCACATAAACACTATTAACCACCCTGCACCAAACACTGAACCACATAAACACTATTAACCACCCTGCACCAAACACTGAACCACATAAACACTATTAATCACCCTGCATCAGACACTGAACCACATAAACACTATTAATCACCCTGCATCAGACACTGAACCACATAAACACTATTAACCACCCTGCATCAAACACTTTTAACCACCCTGCATCAAACACTATTAATCACCCTGCATCAGACACTGAACCACATAAACACTATTAACCACCCTGCACCAAACACTGAACCACATAAACACTATTAACCACCCTGCATCAGACACTGAACCACATAAACACTATTAACCACCCTGCATCAGACACTGAACCACATAAACACTATTAACCACCCTGCACCAAACACTGAACCACATAAACACTATTAATCACCCTGCATCAGACACTGAACCACATAAACACTATTAACCACCCTGCATCAAACACTGAACCACATAAACACTATTAATCACCCTGCATCAGACACTGAACCACATAAACACTATTAACCACCCTGCATCAGACACTGAACCACATAAGAGCGAGAGAGACATACATACATACATACATACATACATACATACATACATACATACATACATACATACATACATACATACATACATACATACATACATACATGTGCCTCCCATGGTCTGTTCTGGACTTGGGGACTGTGAAGAGACCTCTTGTGGCATGTCTTGTGAGGTATGCATGGGTGTCTGAGCTGTGTGCCAGTAGTTTAGACAGACAGCTTGGTGCATTCATCATGGCAATACCTCTCACAAATACAAGTACATGCATAGAAGTAGAATGAACATTCTACATGCACAGACGTTTATCAGGCCATTGGTTTAGAAAGCATTCTGTGGAATTAAGTTGTTGGCGTGGTAACTCTTCTTTCTGTAATTATTATGACCAGGTGAATTGTTGCTATGGGAGAGGGCAGAACTGGTGGTTTCTCTGGAGAACTGGAGGCCTTAGTGTGTGTAGGTGTGTATGTGTTGTGGCCAAATGTGCTTAGCTTCTTTTACGAGGGCTGGGGGAACGGTCAGACAGAGTTCAATCATGTCTCATATGTTCCATTGGAAAAAGAGGGATTCAATTCTGTTGGCCAATGGACCGAATGGATTAAATTATGTTAGCCAATAGGCTGAATGGATTAAAAACAGTTGGCCAATAGGCTGAATGGATTAAAAACAGTTGGCCAATAGGCTGAAGGGATTAATTACTGTTGGCCAATGGGTTGAAGGGATTAATTTATGTTGGCCAATTGGCTGAATGGATTAAAAATAGTTGGCCAATAAGGTGAAGGGATTAAATACTGTTGGCCAATGGGCTGAAGTCGTCTGCCAATAGTGGTGTGTGTGTATATAGGGGTGTATATGAGTGAGTCATTACCATTAGATGGGCATCTGTAATGAACCGATGTGAAGTTCTGGTCTTAAGCTGTTCCTGGCTTCACCCAATGTCCAAGAAAGTTATCTTTGAATTTATCAACTCACTTCATTAAGGGCCACTTTCTATGTGTATTCAGCTTGTTAGTGGACTCCTTTCTACTCTTCTCAGAATCTCAGACAATCCCTTGTTGTACATTGCAGTATCAAACTGAACTGCAACAAACACATGCTGTGATTTTTCAATCAGCAACGCTAACATAGTGTTCACAGTACAGTCTCAACATGAGCTGTTTAAACATGATTGTTGGCAACCCAGATATTGGGAGACATTGTTAATTTAGGATACATTCCTGTAGATGATGTGAAATGGATTCAGGACTGTAACGGCTCACAGTCTATATATCTGTGTTGATTGTAGTAATAATACTAATAATAGTAATAATAATAATAATATTTTACATGTGACTTATACAAAGCTTTTCAAACACAACATCAGACGAAACAAAAACGTGAATAAATTCGGGGGGGGTCACAGATGGCTGGAGAGAGGGAGTTCCAGAGCCTAAGAGCGACCCTGGAGACGACCCTGTCGCTGTTTTCTGAATTAGTCTTGGTATATATACAAGAAAACACTCTTATTTACTACAGAATACACACTGTGTGTACAAAACATTAGGAACACCTGCTCTTTCCATGACATAGACTGACCTGGTGAATACAAGTGAAAGCTATGATCCCTTATTGATGTTAAATCCATTTCAATCAGTGTAGATGAAGGGGAGGAGACAGGTTAAATAAGGATTTTTAAGCCTTGAGACAATTGAGACATGGATTGTGTATGTGTGTCATTCAGATGGTGAATGGACAAGACAAAATATTTAAGTGCCTTTGAAAGGGGTATGGTAGTAGGTGTCAGGTGCACCGGTTTGAGTGTGTCAAGAAATGCAACACTTCTGGGTTTTTCATGCTCAACAGTTTCCTGTGTGTATCAAGAAAGGTCCACCACCCAAAGGGCATCCAGCCAACTTGACACAACTGTTGGAAGCTCTGAAGTCAACATTGGCCAGAATCCCTGTGCCACGCTTTAGATACCTTATAGAGACAAGCCCCGACGAATTGAGGTTGTCCTGAGGGCAAAAGGGGGTGCAACTCAATATTAACATTTTACATTTACATTTAAGTCATTTAGCAGACGCTCTTATCCAGAGCGACTTACAAATTGGTGCATTCACCTTATGACATCCAGTGGAACAGCCACTTTACAATAGTGCATCTAAATCTTTTAGGGGGGTGAGAAGGATTACTTATCCTATCCTAGGTATTCCTTAAAGAGGTGGGGTTTCAGGTGTCTCCGGAAGGTGGTGATTGACTCCGCTGTCCTGGCGTCGTGAGGGAGTTTGTTCCACCATTGGGGGGCCAGAGCAGCGAACAGTTTTGACTGGGCTGAGCGGGAACTGTACTTCCTCAGTGGTAGGGAGGCGAGCAGGCCAGAGGTGGATGAACGCAGTGCCCTTGTTTGGGTGTAGGGCCTGATCAGAGCCTGGAGGTACTGAGGTGCCGTTCCCCTCACAGCTCCGTAGGCAAGCACCATGGTCTTGTAGCGGATGCGAGCTTCAACTGGAAGCCAGTGGAGAGAGCGGAGGAGCGGGGTGACGTGAGACGTAAGATGTTGCTCCTAATGTTTTGTGCACTCAGTGTACACCTGAAACAATATGCAATTTATATAAACTGTATAGTACTAGTACTGTCAGCTGTATGAATAATGATCTGATCCATATGGTTCCAATAGCTAAGTTAAAGGGACAGTTCATTCTGGTTAAGTCGTTGTTCCAATGTGGTTGCAGTGGTGGAAAAAGTACCCAATTGTCATACTTGAGTAAAAGTAAAGATATCTTAATAGAAAATTACTCAAGTAAAAGTGAAAGTCACCCAGTAAAATACTACTTGAGTAAAAGTATTTGTTTTTAAATATCACCACCGATAAATCCACATTCAGTAAGCATTTTTCTATGGCTGGCCATGCTTTCCACCTGTCTACCCCTACCCCAGTCAACAGCTCTGCACCCCCCACAGCAACTTGCCCAAGCCTCCCCCATTTCTCCTTCACCCAAATCCAGATTGCTGATGTTCTAAAAGAGCTGCAAAATCTGGACCCTCTCTTTCTAAAATTATCCGCCGCAAATGTTGCAACCCCTATTACTAGCCTGTTCAACCTCTCTTTCGTATCATCTGAGATCCCCGAAGATTGGAAAGTTGCTGCGGTCATCCCCCTCTTCAAAGGGGGAGACACCCTAGACCCAAACTGTTACAGGCCGATATCTATCCTACCCTGTCTATCTAAGGTCTTCGCGAGCCAAGTTAAGAAACAGATCACCGACCATTTTGAATCCCACCGTACCTTCTCCGCTAGGCAATCTGACCTCTGACAGTCTCTATGGGGGTGCCACAGGGTTCAATTCTCGGGCCGACTCTTTTCTCTGTATACATAAATGATGTCGCTCTTGCTGCTGGTGATTCTCTGATCCACCTCTACGCAGACGAGACCATTTTGTATACATCTGGCCCTTCTTTGAACACTGTGTTAACTAACCTCCATACGAGCTTCAATGTCATACAACACTCCTTCCGTGGCCTCCAACTGCAGTAAAACTAAATGCATGCTCTTCAACCGATCGCTGCCCACACCTGCCCGCCCATCTAGCATCACTACTCTGGACGGTTCTGACTTAGAATATGTGGACAACAACAAATACCTAGGTGTCTGGTTAGACTGTAAACTCTCCTTCCAGACTCACATTAAGCATCTCCAATCCAAAATTATATCTAGAATCGGCTCCTATTTTGCAACAAAGCATCTTTCACTCATGCTGTCAAACATACCCTCGTAAAACTGACTATCCTACCGACCCTTGACTTTGGCGATATTATTTACAAAATAGCCTCCAACACTCTACTCAGCAAATTGGATGCAGTCTATCACAGTGCCATCCGTTTTGTCACCAAAGCCCCGTATACTACCCACCACTGCGACCTGTATTCTCTCGTTGGCTGGCCCTCGCTTCATATTTGTTGCCAAACCCACTGGCTCCAGGTCATCTATAAGTCTTTGCTAGGTAAGGCTTCGCCTTATCTCAACTCACTGGTCAACATAGCAGCACCCACCCGTAGCAAGCGCTCCAGCAGGTATATTTCACTGCTCACCCCCAAAGCCAATTCCTCCTTTGGCCGCCTTTCCTTCCATTTCTCTGCTGCCAATGACTGCAGCGAACTGCAAAAATCACTGAAGCTGGAGACTCATATCTCCCTCACTAACTTTAAGCATCAGCTGTCAGAGCAGCTTACAGATCATTGCACCTGTACATAGCCCATCTGTACATAGCCCATCTGTACATAGCCCATCTGTAAATAGCCCATCCAACTACCTCATCACCATATTGTTATTTTAATTATTTTTCTCCTTTGCACCGCGGTATCTCTAATTGAACATTCATCTTCTGCACATCTATCATTCCAGTGTTTAAATTGCTAAGTTGTAATTACTTCGCCACCATGGCCTATTTATGGCCTTACCTCCCTAATCTTACTTCATTTGCACACACGGTGTATAGACTTTTCTACTGTGTTATTGACTGTATGTTTGTTTATTCCATATGTAACTCTGTGTTGTTGTTTGTGTCGCACTGCTTTGATTTATCTTGGCCAGGTTGTAAATGAGAACTTGTTCTCAACTGGCCTACCTGATTAAATAAAGGTGAAATAAAATGTAAAAATATATATATATATATATACTTAAGTATCAAAAGTAAATGTAAAAGTATAAATCATTTCACATTCCTCATACTAAGCAAATACTTTATTTAAGGATGGCCATGGGCACACTTAAACATTTTAACAATCATTTACAAACAAAGTGTTTGTGTTTAGTGAGTCCACCAGATCAGAGGCAATAGAGATGACCAGGGATGTTCTCTTGATAAGTGCATGATTGGGACCATTTTCATGTCCTGCTAAGCATTTAAAATGTAACTTTTGGGTGTCAGAGAAAATATATGGAGTAAAAAGTACATTATTTTCTTTAGGAATGTAGTGATGTAAAAGGTGTTGTAGGGTACAGATACCCATAAAAACGACTTAAGTAGTACTTTAAGTACTTTACACCATTGTGTGGTTGTTGTTGTAGGTGGTTTATCGGGGACTGGTCGGCCTGTGGGAAGACGTGTGATGGCGGGATACGGACACGGACGGTTCTCTGTATCAGGAAAATGGGGCCTGCCGAGGAAGAGACCCTGGAGGACAGCCACTGTCTGACGCACCGACCAATAGAACGAGAAGCCTGCAACAACCAGTCCTGCCCCCCTCAGTGGATCACTCTGGATTGGTCAGAGGTGAGAGAAGGACTACTCCTTTTCACTTGTTGACGTCCCAGCAGGAAAAACATAATGTTGTCATTTTAACCGCTTCTTTCAGCTGGAATCACTTTGAGTTACAGCAGTGGTTTCAATAGAGACCTAGAATAAGTTGAATAGTTTTATTGAGCTTGTGTGTTGTTCCTTCTGTCCCCCAGTGTACACCCAGATGTGGCCCTGGGTTCAAGCACCGCATCATTCTGTGTAAGAGCAGCAACCTGACCAAGACCTTTCCCCCCGCCCACTGTTCCGGCCACAACAAGCCCCCCATCAGGACCCGCTGCAGTCTGGGACACTGTCCACCACCTAGATGGATCCTAGGGGAATGGGGACAGGTACGATTGTTCCCCCTTCAGAAATCATTGCTTCCTTTCACTTTTCATTGCTTTGATATGTCTTGACATGGGGATATCAAAACAACAACGTTTTTGTTGGCAATTCAAATGAACTGTTGTAAGATGAACAGACACCACATCCTGTTTTGGTGAACAGTCAACAGAATTTACACTTTGATCATAAACTGGTGTCCCTAGTGCTGATCACATGTGCCTGTCCAACCAGTCTGCCTGCCTGTGCTTGTGCATGCCGGTGTGTGTGTGTGTGTGTGTGTGTGTGTGTGTGTGTGTGTGTGTGTGTGTGTGTGTGTGTGTGTGTGTGTGTGTGTGTGTGTGTGTGTGTGTGTGTGTGTGTGTGTGTGTGTGTGTGTGTGTGTGTGTGTGTGTGTGATTGAGTACTGCGGCCCCAGTCAGGTCTCAGCCATCCCATCAACTTGTGTCTGACTTCTGTGCCCACCGGGCCACCAGGCTTACCTTCCCTTCAGATCAGACTCTGTGGAGCCTCACATCCCAGCCTGCATGTCATCCCCTCCAAATTAGACAGTCTTTATTAGGGCCCAGGCCGGCCCTGACAGATGGCCTACGTCAATGCATGGTCTTAAGTGGGATTTGAACCAGTGACCTTTTGGCCTCCGCCAGCGAGACTGTGGAGGAAAGCACTGTCTTCACTTCAATCTGCCCTTTATACAGCTCAGGAAGAGACGGGTGAGAGACAGGAGTAGAGGAGGAGGTGAGGCAAAGAGGGGCTGGAGGGAGGGAGAGGGAGATATATATAGTGTGAGAGAGAGAGATAGAAAGGGAGAGGGAGAGAGAGAGAGACAGACAGACATCACCTTGGCCAGTGCGTGAGAAAGTCCTTAATCCAAATAGACTTAAAACTGGTGTTTCTGGTGTGTAATAGGCCACACTGATACTGACCCTGTCCTTTGACGGGCCACAGAGAGGTTATCAGCCATTGGCTCAATTCAATATGTATCCCTGAAGTGTTTGCTATACATTTCAGATTGAGCCGACAAATGCAGCGTTTACCGTGAATGGTTTCTCCACCAACACGGGAGAATTGCCTTTAAAATACAATTGGGCTTTGGCGCTGAACTTCCACGATACGGATTGAATAGAGCCCCCGGCCTTCTGATTGAAGTTGGGACACCGGATGTTGTTGTTTGTGTGTGAGCGTACATATGGTTGCCATTAGAACCCTTGAACCATAGCCCGTGACCTCTAACCTCTGGAGTCTGACCTCTAACCCCCACTTTACTACCACAACAAAGTCCACCACTGCAATCCCACAACAAGGCCACTAAATAACATCCAGGTATATCTAGAAGTGTCCGTAAAGTCTACTCGAGAACGTGACCAGAGAAATTCTTTCTGTAATATGACTAGTATGTTACAGACAGAACTACTACGGTACAGAGAATAACATATACAGGAGAACTGTTGAGTTGCACTGATAACCCCTAGCTGATGTAATTGACTACATATTCTTAGCTGATGTAATTGACTACATATTCTTAGCTGATGTAATTGACTACATATTCCAAGCTGATGTAATTGACTACATGTTTCTGGCTGATGTAATTGACTACATATTCCTAGCTGATGTGATTCACTACATATTCCTAGCTGATGTAATTGACTCCATATTCTTAGCTGATGTAATTGACTACATGTTTCTGGCTGATGTAATTGACTACATATTCCTAGCTGATGTAATTGACTACATATTCCTAGCTGATGTAATTGACTACATGTTTCTGGCTGATGTAATTGATTACATGTTTCTGGCTGATGTAATTGACTACATATTCCTAGCTGATGTAATTGACTACATATTCCTAGCTGATGTAATTGACTACATATTCCTAGCTGATGTAATTGACTACATATTCTTAGCTGATGTAATTGACTACATATTCTTAGCTGATGTAATTGACTACATGTTTCTGGCTGATGTAATTGACTACATATTCCTAGCTGATGTAATTGACTACATATTCCTAGCTGATGTAATTGACTACATATTCCTAGCTGATGTAATTGACTACATGTTTCTGGCTGATGTAATTGACTACATATTCCTAGCTGATGTAATTGACTACATATTCCTAGCTGATGTAATTGACTACATGTTTCTGGCTGATGTAATTGACTACATATTCCTAGCTGATGTAATTGACTACATATTCCAAACTGATGTAATTGACTACATATTCCTAGCTGATGTAATTGACTACATGTTTCTGGCTGATGTAATTGACTACATATTCCTAGCTGATGTAATTGACTACATATTCCTAGCTGATGTGATTGACTACATATTCTTAGCTGATGTAATTGACTACATATTCGTAGCTGATGTAATTGACTACATATTCTTAGCTGATGTAATTGACTTCAAATTCCTAGCTGATGTAATTGGCTACATATTCCTAGCTGATGTAATTGACTACATATTCATAGCTGAGGTAATTGACTGCATAGTCCTAGCTGATGTAATTGACTTCATAGTCCTAGCTGATGTAATTGACTACATAATCTTAGCTGATGTAACTGACTACATATTCCTAGCTGATGTAATTGACTACATATTCCTAGCTGATGTAATTGACTACATATTCTTAGCTGATGTAATTGACTACATATTCCTAGCTGATGTAATTGACTACATATTCCTAGCTGATGTAATTGACTACATATTCTTAGCTGATGTAATCGACTACATATACCAAGCTGATGCAACAAACTACATGTTCTCTTGTGTCTCTAGCTGGTAGCTACCACCTCTCTCTTCTAATGTAGTCCAGCAGACTGCAGTCTCACTGATGCCCATTAAAGAATTACTATTACCTTCTTCCCAGGTCATACCAGGTTCAACTGGCCTGAACAGAAGAGACACGCACACACACACACACACACACACACACACACACACACACACACACACACACACACACACACACACACACACACACACACACACACACACACACACACACACACACACACACACACACACACACACACACACACACACACACACACACACACACACACTAAGGCCTCTCTGTGAGGAAGGAGAACCCACCAGTTCTGCCCTCTCCCATTAATGCATGTTAATTCTAGTTATATCTCTCTCATCTCTATCTCTCTCTCTTTCATCTCTCTCCTCTCCATCTCCATCTCTCTCTCTTTCATCTCTCTCTATCTCTCTCATCTCCATCTCTCGCTCGATCTCTCTCTCTCTCTCTCTCTCTCTCTCTCTCTCTCTTTCATCTCTCTCTATCTCTCTCATCTCCATCTCTCGCTCGATCTCTCTCTCTCTCTCTCTCTCTCTCTCTCTCTCTCTTACATCTCTCTCTATCTCTCTCATCTCCATCTCTTGCTCGATCTCTCTCTCTCTCTCTTTCATCTCTCTCATCTCCATCTCTCACTCGATCTCTCTCTCTTTCATCTCTCTCTATCTCTCTCATCTCCATCTCTTGCTCAATCTCTCTTTCTCACTCTCTCTCTCTCTCTCTTTCATCTCTCTCCATCTCTCTCTCTCTCGCTCTCTCTCATAGGATAAGCTACAGTATCCCTAGTGATTAGACAGAACTGTTGAGTGTCTGCTGGGAAAGTAAAACAGGGTGCAGTGAGAATCTTCAAACTCAGGCTAAGCTTGGCTTGGCCCATACAGGACGTCATCAGAATGACACAGCCAGGAGAAGTGCTGTTTGACTGTCTCAGTGACTCAGTTACTCTAAGTTCTAACACATGTAGTGGGTAGGAGTTTTAACAGTGTGGCTGTGCTGAGGGGAAATAACTATGTCTGTGTCTTTTGAATGCAGTATGTGATTAATAGTGTTCATGTGGTTCAGTGTCTGGTGCAGGGTGGTTAATAGTGTTTATGTGGTTCAGTGTCTGATGCAGGGTGGTTAATAGTGTTTATGTGGTTCAGTGTCTGGTGCAGGGTGGTTAATAGTGTTTATGTGGTTCAGTGTTTGGTGCAGGGTGGTTAATAGTGTTTATGTGGTTCAGTGTTTGGTGCAGGGTGGTTAATAGTGTTTATGTGGTTCAGTGTTTGGTGCAGAGTGGTTAATAGTGTTTATGTGGTTCAGTGTCTGATGCAGGGTGGTTAATAGTGTTTATGTGGTTCAGTGTTTGGTGCAGGGTGGTTAATAGTGTTTATGTGGTTCAGTGTTTGGTGCAGGGTGGTTAATAGTGTTTATGTGGTTCAGTGTTTGGTGCAGGGTGGTTAATAGTGTTTATGTGGTTCAGTGTTTGGTGCAGAGTGGTTAATAGTGTTTATGTGGTTCAGTGTCTGATGCAGGGTGGTTAATAGTGTTTATGTGGTTCAGTGTTTGGTGCAGGGTGGTTAATAGTGTTTATGTGGTTCAGTGTTTGGTGCAGAGTGGTTAATAGTGTTTATGTGGTTCAGTGTCTGATGCAGGGTGGTTAATAGTGTTTATGTGGTTCAGTGTTTGGTTTAGGGTGGTTAATAGTGTTTATGTGGTTCAGTGTCTGATGCAGGGTGGTTAATAGTGTTTATGTGGTTCAGTGTTTGGTGCAGGGTGGTTAATAGTGTTTATGTGGTTCAGTGTCTGGTGCAGGGTGGTTAATAGTGTTTATGTGGTTCAGTGTCTGGTGCAGGGTGGTTAATATGGTTTATGTGGTTCAGTGTCTGATGCAGGGTGGTTAATAGTGTTTATGTGGTTCAGTGTCTGATGCAGGGTGGTTAATAGTGTTTATGTGTTTCAGTGTTTGGTGCAGGGTGGTTAATAGTGTTTATGTGGTTCAGTGTTTGATGCAGGGTGGTTAATAGTGTTTATGTGGTTCAGTGTTTGATGCAGGGTGGTTAATAGTGTTTATGTGGTTCAGTGTCTGGTGCAGGGTGGTTAATAGTGTTTATGTGGTTCAGCGTTTGGTGCAGGGTGGTTAATAGTGTTTATGTGGTTCAGTGTTTGATGCAGGGTGGTTAATAGTGTTTATGTGGTTCAGTGTTTGGTGCAGGGTGGTTAATAGTGTTTATGTGGTTCAGTGTTTGGTGCAGGGTGGTTAATAGTGTTTATGTGGTTCAGTGTTTGGTGCAGGGTGGTTAATAGTGTTTATGTGGTTCAGTGTTTGGTGCAGGGTGGTTAATAGTGTTTATGTGGTTGAGTGTTTGATGCAGGGTGGTTAATAGTGATTATGTGGTTCAGTGTTTGATGCAGGGTGGTTAATAGTGTTTATGTGGTCAGTGTCTGGTGCAGGGTGGTTAATAGTGTTTATGTGGTTCAGTGTCTGGTGCAGGGTGGTTAATAGTGTTTATGTGGTCAGTGTCTGGTGCAGGGTGGTTAATAGTGTGTGTGTGTGTGTTTCACCACAGTGTTCAGCGCAGTGTGGGCTGGGCCAGCAGATGCGGACAGTGCAGTGTCTCTCCTACACAGGCCAGCTCTCCAGTGACTGTCCCGAGGCCCTCAGACCCCCCAACATGCAGCAGTGTGAGAGCAAGTGTGGCGCCACGCCCATCGCTAACGGAGACGGTGAGTACAGAAACGTGTGCAAGCATACTGGCACCCACACACAAACACACCACCCATGCACACACACAAACACACACAGACCCCTCACAACGATCCAGCCATCCCTATACCGGAGTTCCATCTCAGCTCCATTCAGCCGTTGGGATGACACAGCTCTTACAGAGCGCATTCATCTTCCCAGTGAGGTTGAGCTGTCTGCTGGTCAGAGCAGCCTGGACCCTCCATCCTCTCCATGCTATGACAGATGTGTGTTAGGATGCATAGAGACAGGCCCAGTCCACTCGTCAATCGAGCTGAATGGAACCGGTAGGGAGAGCAGGGTGTGTGGAGACGCTAACGGCTAATGAGAAGAGCTTCGGCTAATTGTCCCGTACAGACAGACGGAGAGACAGACAGACAGCAGCGTGGGGGTTGCTTATGATTATGAATGTCTTTCTTAAAAAATAAGTTTTACTAGACCAACCTGAATTGATAAATCAAATGTCTGCACAAAACCGGTAACAGTAAGAGCTTAGAAAACACAAATGATAGTCCTCAGAAGAGAGGGCCAAATGGATTAACAGAAAAGTGCGCACCGCTCATTTGAAGTCCGATAATTCCAGACGTTCCTTTGGCATCCAAGGTGGCGTAGCAGTAAGTCATCCTGTCGTATCGTCTCTCTGTAAATATCTGTAAATATCGTCTCTTTTTCGTTTTAGATATTTTTCTTCGCATATCTTTAAAAACATTTTGCTAAACCTAAGCTTCCAAATACTCTCCTGCAATCCGCCTCACCCAATGTAGCTACTTTTCCTATAGTATTTATATTTACTTCGGAACCGGAACCCCTCAACTGAAGCTAGCCAGCTAACCACCAGCTATGCTAGCGGTCATCAGCTAACCTTTAGCTCGGAAAGCTCTCGCCAGTTCGAACAACGCGACGCTAACCAGAGCATAACGGACCTATTTATTTTTTATCCCCGAATTTCCTCCGCAAACGGAACATTTTTTTCAGCTGGATCTTCACAACTAGCTATCGAGCTAAACCGCAACCCTGGTTGATTACTCCTGGCTAGCGTTTCCACCCACGTAGCTTGAAGCTAGCCCAGCCAGAGCTCCTGTGCTCCTAGCATACTCCTGGGCTTCTATACCCGGACCCACGACCGGTCTATCGATGTCACTGCATGAAGAGGAATAAACAGACTCACCCCATCGCGACCTCCTCCAAAGGCTAACTCTCTAGCCCTCGCTATCTCCTTGCTTGCTAATTCGGCATGCTAACTGCTAGCTTGTTTAGCCCAGGTCCGCTAACTACTACCTTGTTTACCCCGGCCTGCTAATCTGTTAGCTTGTTAGCACAGGCCTGCTAACCGTCTGCATCGCAGTGGCCCATATGTACTTTCTATCTCTTCCCGATTTTTAAAATTTGTTTATACCTTCCGGAAACCTGCCTCACCCAATGTGATACGGAATCGCTATTATTTTTTATTTTTAGAACACACTCAAGAACCTCCAGAAGCTAACCAGCTAACTAGCTACAAGCTATTTAGTCATTGTTAGTTTTTTTAAACCTGGATAACACTCGCCAGTCCAGCCCCCCTGCCCCATCCACCGCTGCCCCTGGACTCTGATCACTTGGCTACATAGCTGATGCACGCTGGACTGTCCATTAATCACGGTACTCCATTCTGCTTGTTTGTTTTATCTGTCGGCCCCGTTGCCTAGTCAATGCCATTTTACCTGCTGTTGTTATGCTAGCTGATTAGCTGTTGTCTCACCCACTGTTTTAGCTAGCTTTCCCAATTCAACACCTGTGTTTACTGTATGCCTCGCTGTATGTCTCTCTCAAATGTCAATATGCCTTGTATACTGTTGCTCAGGTTAGTTATCATTGTTTTAGTTCACAATGGAGCCCCCACTCCCACTCATCATACCCCTGATACCTCCTACAACCAGCATGTCCAGAGATAAAACCTCTCTCATCATCACCCAGTGCCTGGGCTTACCTCCGCCGTACCCGCACCCCACCATACCCCTGTCTGCGCATTATGCCCTGAATATATTCTACCATGCCCAGAAACCTGCTCCTCTTATTCTCTGTCCCCAACGCTCAAGGCGACCAGTTTTGATAGCCTTTAGCCGCACCCTCATACTACTCCTTCTCTGTTCCGCGGATGATGTGGAGGTAAACCCAGGCCCTGCATGTCCCCAGGCACCCTCATTTGTTGACTTCTGTGATCGAAAAAGCCTTGGTTTCATGCATGTCAACATCAGAAGCCTCCTCCCTAAGTTTGTTTTACTCACTGCTTTAGCACACTCTGCTAACCCTGATGTCCT
This sequence comes from Oncorhynchus keta, assembly GCF_023373465.1. Taxonomy (NCBI): domain Eukaryota; kingdom Metazoa; phylum Chordata; class Actinopteri; order Salmoniformes; family Salmonidae; genus Oncorhynchus; species Oncorhynchus keta. The sequence goes on from NC_068432.1 coordinate 40,173,909, forward strand.
TGCCGTGTCTGAATCCTGGCTCAGGAAGGCCACCAAAAATTCAGAGATTTCCATACCCAACTATAACATCTTCCGTCAAGATAGAACTGCCAAAGGGGGAGGAGTTGCAGTCTACTGCAGAGATAGCCTGCAAAGTATTGTCATATTTTCCAGGTCCATACCCAAACAGTTCGAACTACTAATTCTGAAAATTACTCTCTCCAGAAATAAGTCTCTCACTGTTGCCGCCTGCTACCGACCCCCCTCAGCTCCCAGCTGTGCCCTTTTGCGGACACCATTTGTGAATTGATTGCCCCCCATCTAGCTTCAGAGTTTGTTCTGTTAGGTGACCTAAACTGGGATATGCTTAACACCCTGGCAGTCCTACAATCTAAGCTAGATGCCCTCCATCTCACACAAATCATCAAGGAACCCACCAGGTACAACCCTAACTCTGTAAGCAAGGGCACCCTCATAGACGTCATCCTGACCAACTGGCCCTCCAAATACACCTCCGCTGTCTTCAACCAGGATCTCAGCGACCACTGCCTCATTGCCTGTATCCGCTACGGTGCCGCAGTCAAATGACCACCCTCATCACTGTCAAACGCTCCCTAAAACACTTCTGTGAGCAGGCCTTTCTAATCGACCTGGCCCGGGTATCCTGGAAGGACATTGACCTCATCCCGTCAGTTGAGGATGCCTGGTCATTCTTTAAGAGTAACTTCCTCACCATTTTAGATAAGCATGCTCCGTTCAAAAAATGCAGAACTAAGAACAGATACAGCCCTTGGTTCACTCCAGACCTGACTGCCCTCGACCAGCACAAAAACATCCTGTGGTGGACTGCAATAGCATCGAACAGTCCCCACGATATGCAACTGTTCAGGGATGTCAGGAACCAATACACGCAGTCAGTCAGGAAAGCTAAGGCCAGCTTCTTCAGGCAGAAGTTTGCATCCTGTAGCTACAACTCCAAAAAGTTCTGGGACACTGTGAAGTCCATGGAGAACAAGAGCACCTCCTCCCAGCTGCCCACTGCACTGAGGCTAGGGAACACGGTCACCACCGACAAATCCATGATTATCGAAAACTTCAACAAGCATTTCTCAACGGCTGGCCATGCCTTCCGCCTGGCTACTCCTACCGCGGCCAACAGCTCCGGCCCCCCCGCAGCTCCTCGCCCAAGCCTCTCCAGGTTCTCCTTTACCCAAATCCACATAACAGATGTTCTGAAAGAGTTGCAAAACCTGGACCCGTATAAATCAGCTGGGCTTGACAATCTGGACCCTCTATTTCTGAAACTATCCGCCGCCATTGTCGCAACCCCTATTACCAGCCTGTTCAACCTCTCTTTCATATCGTCTGAGATCCCCAAGGATTGGAAAGCTGCTGCAGTCATCCCCCTCTTCAAAGGGGAGACACCCTGGACCCAAACTGTTACAGACCTATATCCATTCTGCCCTGCCTATCTAAGGTCTTCGAAAGCCAAGTCAACAGACAGGTCACTGACCATCTCGAATCCCACCGTACCTTCTCCGCTATGCAATCTGGTTTCCGAGCCGGTCACGGGTGCACCTCAGCCACACTCAAGGTACTAAACGACATCATAACCGCCATCGATAAAAGACAGTACTGTGCAGCCGTCTTCATCGACCTTGCCAAGGCTTTCGACTCTGTCAATCACCAGATTCTTATCGGCAGACTCAGTAGCCTCGGTTTTTCGGATGACTGCCTTGCCTGGTTCACCAATTACTTTGCAGACAGAGTTCAGTGTGTCAAATCGGAGGGCATGCTGTCCGGTCCTCTGGCAGTCTCTATGGGGGTGCCACAGGGTTCAATTCTCGGACCGACTCTTTTCTCTGTATATATCAATGATGTTGGTCTTGCTGCGGCCGATTCCCTGATCCACCTCTACGCAGACGACACCATTCTATATACGTTCGGCCCGTCATTGGACACTGTGCTATCTAACCTCCAAACGAGCTTAAATGCCATACAACACTCCTTCCGTGGCCTCCAACTGCTCTTAAACGCTAGTAAAACCAAATGCATGCTTTTCAACCGATCGCTGCCTGCACCCGCATGCATCACCACACTGGATGGTTCCGACCTTGAATATGTGGACACCTATAAGTACCTAGGTGTCTGGCTAGACTGCAAACTCTCCTTCCAGACCCATATCAAACATCTCCAATTGAAAATCAAATCAAGAGTCGGCTTTCTATTCCGCAACAAAGCCTCCTTCACTCACGCTGCCAAGCTTACCCTAGTAGAACTGACTATCCTACCGATCCTCGACTTCGGCGATGTCATCTACAAAATCGCTTCCAACACTCTACTCAGCAAACTGGATGCAGTTTATCAAAGTGCCATCCGTTTTGTCACTAAAGCACCTTATACTACCCACCACTGCGACTTGTATGCATTCGTCGCCAGACCCACTGGCTCCAGGTCATCTACAAGGTCATGCTAGGTAAAGCTCCGCCTTATCTCGGTTCACTGGTCACGATGGCAACACCCATCCGTAGCACGCGCTCCAGCAGGTGTATCTCACTGATCATCCCTAAAGCCAACACCTCATTCGGCCGCCTTTCGTTCCAGTACTCTGCTGCCTGTGACTGGAACGAATTGCAAAAATCGCTGAAGTTGGAGACTTTTATCTCCCTCACCAACTTCAAACATCAGATATCTGAGCAGCTAACCGATCGCTGCAGCTGTACATAATCTATTGGTAAATAGCCCACCCATTTTCATCTGCAATATTGTAATTATTCGCCTACCTCCTCATGCCTTTTGCACACATTGTATATAGACTCCCCTTTTTTCTACAGTGTTATTGACTTGTTAATTGTTTACTCCATGTGTAACTCTGTGTTGTCTGTTCACACTGCTATGCTTTATCTTGGCCAGGTCGCAGTTGCAAATGATAACTTGTTCTCAACTAGCCTACCTGGTTAAATAAAGGTGAAATAAAAAATAAAAATGGTGTGTTCTCCTTACATAAACGTATAGCACGCAGAGGGGGGGATAAAAAGTGTAAAGAGAGAGAGAGAGAGAGAGAGAGAGAGATTAAAAAAAGGTCCAGTTGCCAGTACAACAAATACACATTCTTTCTAGACACTGTTGCCCTAGAGCACACCAAGAATTATACCTACCTTGGCCAAAACATCAACACCGCAGGTAACGATCTGAGAGACAAGTCAAGAACAGCCTTCTATGACATCAAAAAAACACTTTAATCAGTTATAAAACCCATTGCCCTTTATAGTTGTGAGGTCTCGGGTCCACTCACTAAAGAGTAATTTACAAAATGGGACAAACACCCAATTGAAACTGCATGCAGCATACTACAAAAATATACTTTGTGTACAACGCGAAACCCCAAACAATTGCATGCAGAGCAGAATTAGTTATCAAAATCCAGAAAAGAGCTGTAACATTCTACAACCACCTAAAAGGAAGTGATGCCCACACATTCCACCAGTATCTGGGGCTCTGTTCACCAACATAAACAGACTCCACAGAGCCCCAGGACAGCAACACAACCAAATTATGAGAAAACAAAAATATAACTATTTGGCACACTGGAAAGAATCAACCAAAAAACTGAGCAACTTGAAATGCTACCTGGCCATAAACAGAGAGTACACAGTGGTAACGAGTACACTGTGACTGACCCAACATTTTACAAATCTTTGACTATGTACAGACTCCGTGAGCATAGCCTTACTATTGAGAAAGGCCGCCGTAGGCAGACCTTGCTCTCAAGAGATGACAGGCTATGTGCTCACTGCCCACAAAATGAGGTGGAAACTGAGCTGCACTTCCTAACCTCCTGCCAAATGTATGACCATATTAGAGACACATATTTCCCTCAGATTACACAGATCCACAAAGAATTTGAAAACAAATCCAACACTGATAAACTACCATATCTTTTAGGCAAAATACCACAATGTGCATCACATCTGCAATGTGTGTGGCCCGTTACCATGAGAAAAGAGGAGCCGGTGGAACACAGACAACACTGTAAATACCACCAATCTGTTTATGTACACTATGTCATCCAAAGACAATTACCGTTCAAAAGTTTGGGGCCACTTAGAAATGTCCTTGTTTTTGAGAGAAAAGCAAATGTTTGGTCCATTAAAATAACATCAAATTGATCAGAAATACAGTGTAGACATTGTTAATGTTGTAAATGACTATTGTAGCTGGAAACAGGTGATTTTTTAATGGAATATCTACATAGGCGTACAGAGGCCCATTATCAGAAAATGTATTATGGGCCGGTCATTGTCCGAGACAACAGGAACTTGGAGTACTCCACAGTTGCTCAACCTTTTTGTTCCAGGGACGTGCCCGGAGGGCTGCTTATATTAAAACTAACAGCTGAGAACTGACTAAATAGGCGTCAGACAACTATCTGTGGGACTGGTGCCAGTGCTCCGGACGGAGGTTGACAAGTACTAGTCTAGAAAGAGTTTAATACATTTTAACAGAACAGCAATATTACAACATGGACACGCACTTCAGCACACACACACACACTCACGCATACACACACACAGACACAAACACGCACACGCACACACACACACAAACACACGCACACACACACACACACACACAAACACACCCAAAACACGCACACACACAAACACACACACACAAACATACAAACACACAAACATACAAACACACAAACATACAAACACACAAACATACAAACACACACAAACACACACACACACAAACACACACACAAGCCCAGGTGGTTAATAGACACCCACTTCCACTTCTTCTTCTTTCCTTTATTTCCTGTGTAACTTTTGTATTTTTCTCTCCAGAATGCAAAGACGTAAACAAAGTGGCATATTGCCCACTGGTGCTGAAGTTCAAGTTCTGTGGCCGTGCGTACTTCAGACAGATGTGCTGCAAGACGTGCCAAGAACGCTGACCCACACAGAGAGAGAACGAGAGAAATAAGGAGAGGAACAGAGGGAGCTGGAGGAGAAAGAGACACACAGGCAACGGGCAGAGTGAAAACACCTCCTCCCCCCTCCCCATCACCGTGGAAACCTAACCACTGCTCAGCAGACACGCTGACACACATTTTTATTACTGTCACTTCTGTGAAGTGGGAACCTTAGAGGATTGTTGTTACTGATGTTATTTTTATTATAATAATAATATTAATATTATTTTTATTATTTTATTGTCATCTGTTTGTTGTTATTGTTTTTTTGTAGTTGTTTTTGAATCCAAAGTGCTGGACACATCACACATAGAGCAGAATCACCACAGGGAAGGAGGGATGGAAGGAATAGCCACTGGAGGGGAGGAGAGGGGAGAGGAGGAGGGAGTGTAGCTGAAGAGTGGATGGGGGTGTAATGGTACTATGGACAGACAGACAGACAGACAGACAGACAGACAGACAGACAGACAGACAGACAGACAGACAGACAGACAGACAGACAGACAGACAGACAGACAGACAGAATATTCCATAAATTATACCCAAACACATCACAAAACACACCAGTACTGGAATGAACTGTTCGAGATGTCATCGCCCGTAGTGTCATTCAAGCAATTGATTTAAATCTGTCTGTGGTTATGCCACATATTGTCAGTGGAGGCCAGTGGGATGGCAGAGCGCATGTTTCTAGAATGTTCTGTGCTGGAAGTGGAAAAAAGGTGCTACAATTAGAGGTTATTTCTACTTCATGTTATCAGAGGTCAGGTACGGTCAAATCGTTCTTCTGTTTATTGTCCTTTCTCTTTTTTGGTTTCTTTTTTCTAAAAGAGGGGTGCTTCGTTTTGAACAACACTCACTTTGTGCCAGAACCTTTCAAAAGGAGACCAAATTGTGGATTTGTGAATAATCACAAATATTGCAAACTGCACAGTTTGGCATTAAAGTACTGTATTGACGTTGAAGAACCATAGCTTATTATTGTTGTTGTTAATATCATGTAGTTCGGATAATCCACCTCTTGTGAACATTGGAGATAGTAACAATTAGTGAACCATACTGTTATCAAACACAGAGGATCTCTGTATCAGCCCTTTCACAGTATATTGTGTAGTGTTGAGATTTCATCAGCATGGGAAGATCTCACAGCCTCTTCAGCACTGTGACTGGAGTTAAGGGAAGGGACAGTACTACACACACACACACACACACACACACACACACACACACACACACACACACACATACACACACACACATACATACATACATACATACATACATACATACATACATACATACATACATACATACATACATACATACATACATACATACATACATACATACATACATACATACAGTGGGGAGAACAAGTGTTTGATACACTGCCGATTTTGCAGGTTTTCCTACTTACAAAGCATGTAGAGGTCTGTAATTGTTATCATAGGTACACTTCAACTGTGAGAGACGGAATCTAAAACAAAAATCCAGAAAATCACATTGTATGATTTTTAAGTAATTAATTTGCATTTTATTGCATGACATAAGTATTTGATACATCAGAAAAGAAGAACTTAATATTTGGTACAGAAACCTTTGTTTGCAATTACAGAGATCATACATTTCCTGTAGTTCTTGACCAGGTTTGCACACACTGCAGCAGGGATTTTGGCCCACTCCTCCATACAGACCTTCTCCAGATCCTTCAGGTTTCGGGGCTGTTGCTGGGCAATATGGATTTTCAGCTCCCTCCAAAGATTTTCTATTGGGTTCAGGTCTCCCTGGCTATTCACCCTGGCTATTCTCCCTGACTCTTCTCCATGACTCTTCTCCCTGGCACTTCTCCCTGACTCTTCTCCCTGGCACTTCTCCCTGACTCTTCTCCCTAGAGCTTCTCCCTGTCTCTTCTCCCTGGCACTTCTCTCTGACTCTTCTCCCTGACTCTTCTCCATGACTCTTCTCCCTGGCTATTCTCCCTGACTCTTCTCTCTGACCCATGGTGTTATATAATTGGTGCTTTCACTCCCACTACTATACAGTGACTATAGGCTGGATCTGATCTGAGTAATATGAACACTAAGACATTCATATCTATATGTTGGTTAATGCTAGCAATGTTGTTGTTTGTTTAAAATTATATCTTCTTACCTCACACTGGGAATGTTCATTGATGGTGTAGTACCAACACACCACCCCTCACCTCTCACCCCTCACCTCTCACCCCTTCACATGGACTTCCCCAGTTGTATCCTGTGTTATTCCTAGTGGTGTCAAACATTCTTCTAATATAAAACCTCCACAAGTGACATTGCTTCTGGCGTTGGTTGGGGTTGTGAAAAGGGACCGCCACCCGTGTGGTACTGACCCAGCGGACCAGACAGACCAGGCCCAGATGGAACCTTGCTGTGGAGGATAAACCAATAGGACTTGATGGAACCCCCAGACCAATCGGAAAGACAATTAAAGAGTCACAAAGGAAACACATGTGGACTGCTAAAATCATAGGACTATGCTACTTGGTAGCCACCCTCAGTTTAACTAAGGATGTGAGACCCGTGATCTTTGGTGATGAAACATTGAACCAGGACATTTGGACATTAGTGGACCATGAAAACTAAAGCATTTCAACTACATTCAACTCAACATGCTGGCTCTTCTTCCAGAGCTGTTCGTTCTCTTCCATAAATCCTGAGGCTTGAAGTAACCATCTACTGGCATTGGGACACGGGGCCTACAGACAATGAGACAGATGGACTGACAGAGACACTCTAGAAGACACTCAATTAAACTGGTACTCATAGATGTTATCAATGTCACTGCTTTACCCTGTACCTTCAAGTGCAAGAGAGAATGGAAAACAAAAAGCATTATTTGAAGAGTTATGTTTATTTCATATTCAGTATTAATGTTGGTACACTGTTACAATTGTTTTTTTTGTAAATGATATGCTAATTTATTTCCATGTGTCACTTGTTGTAGATTTTTGTTCACTGCATGCAAACAGAACGTTAGTCTAGTGACAAAGAAATACAGTGAAATAGGCCCCTTCACCAAACTGTATTACTGTAGATATATCAGGTCAATAAAAACAACAGCTTCTGAAGAGACTCTGTGTTTGCTGGCTTCTGTTTTCTCCAACAAAACTTGTGTCTGTGCTTCCAGATTTTAGATTTAAAGACGTTATAAGACTCTTCTAAGGACGTTCTGAGACTCTTCTAAGGACGTTACAAGACTCTTCTATGGACGTTATAAGACTCTTCTAAGGACGTTACAAGACTCTTCTAAGGACATTCTAAGACTCTTCTAAGGACATTCTAAGACTCTTCTAAGGACATTCTAAGACTCTTCTAAGGACATTCTAAGACTATTCTAAGAATGTTCTAAGACTTCTAAGGACATTCTCAGACTCTTCTATGGACGATCTAAGACTTCTAAGGACATTCTAAGACTCTTCTAAGGATGTTCTAAGACTTTTAAGGACATTCTAAGACTCTTCTATGGACGTTCCAAGACTTCTAAGGACATTCTAAGTCTTCTATGGACATTATAAGACTCTTCTATGGACGTTATAAGACTCTTCTATGGACGTTATAAGACTCTTCTAAGGACGTTCTGAGACTCTTCTATGGACGTTATAAGACTCTTCTATGGATGTTATAAGACTCTTCTATGGACGTTATAAGACTCTTCTAAGGACGTTGTAAGACCCTTCTAAGGACGTTCTGAGACTCTTCTAAGGACATTATAAGACTTCTAAGGACGTTCTGAGACTCTTCTATGGACGTTATAAGACTCTTCTAAGGACGTTCTAAGACTCTTCTAAGGATGTTATGAGACTCTTCTAAGGACGTTCTAAGACTTCTATGGACGTTCTAAGACTCTACTAAGGACATTCTAAGACTCTTCTAAGGACGTTGTAAGACTCTTCTAAGGACGTTCTGAGACTCGTCTAAGGACTTTCTGAGCTTCTAAGGACATTCTAAGACTCTCCTATGGACGTTATAAGACTATTCTATGGACGTTATAAGACTCTTGGACTTTCTGAGACTCTTCTAAGGACGTTCTGACACTATTCTAAGGACGTTATAAGACTATTCTAAGGACGTTCTGACACTATTCTCAGAACTTTCTGAGACTCTTCTCAGGATGTTATAAGACTTCTAAGGACGCTATAAGACTCTTCTAAGGACGTTCCAAGACTCTTCTAAGGACGTTCTGAGACTCTTCTAAGGACGTTATAAGACTCTTCTAAGGACGTTCTGAGACTCTTCTAAGGACGTTTTAAGACTCTTCTAAGGATGTTCTGAGACTCTTCTAAGGACATTATAAGACTCTTCTAAGGGACGTTATAAGACTTCTATGGACGTTACAAGACTCTTCTAAGGACGTTGTAAGACTCTTCTAAGGACGTTCTGAGACTCTTCTAAGGACTTTCTGAGCTTCTAAGGACATTCTAAGACTCTCCTATGGGCGTTATAAGACTCTTCTATGGACGTTATAAGACTCTTGGACTTTCTGAGACTCTTCTAAGGACGTTCTGACACTATTCAAAGGACGTTATAAGACTATTCTAAGGACGTTCTGACACTATTCTCAGAACTTTCTGAGACTCTTCTAAGGACGTTCTAAGACTCTTCTAAGGACGTTCTGAGACTCTTCTAAGGACGTTATAAGACTCTTCTAAGGACGTTCTGAGACTCTTCTAAGGACATTATAAGACTCTTCTAAGGGCGTTCTGAGACTCTTCTAAGGACGTTATAAGACTCTTCTAAGGACGTTCTGAGACTCTTCTAAGGACGTTCTAAGACTTCTAAGGACGTTATAAGACTCTTCTAAGGACGTTCTGAGACTCTTCTAAGGACGTTCTAAGACTGTTCTAAGGACGTTCTGAGACTCTTCTAAGGACGTTCTAAGACTCTTCCGAGGTTCTAAAAGAGAGTGGACAGACTGAAGGGGCTTAGTGGACTTAATTATTAACAACTCTTATTCAAGCAGGGTGCTATTTGTTGTCCGGCTGGTAAAAGCTTTGGCCACCATCCATAATGTGATAGTAGTCAGTCCATTCCTCCAGTACTGGGAACCTGAGGCTCCAACACCTGATGACAGCACTCCAGAATACTGAATACCTGTTAACAACAACCAACAAGTGCATCTATTCACTGCAGTTACTACCACAGAGCAAGGCTACCCAATCTTCGCCACCCTTACCGATTGTCAGTATCTGGGCAGGTGGCAAAGTCATAAACCCCACCTATTTCTACAATTTCACTTATTAAAATCAAATTGACAACCTACAACTAAGGTTAACAGAAACCTTTGTTTTGATAAATGTTTAAAATATAGCCGATTTTGACTTTGCCACTAACCCATCCAGTGGCGACCACAACTCCCTTATAGAGGGTATAGTTCTACAATTCCCTATTCTCCTCAGGGTAACTGTCACCCTTGGTTACTAAGGAAATGTTGAGATGAAGGTCCACACTTCAGTCTATCTGGTCTGGCTACAGTACCGCCTCCATCCCCACAGAGAGCAGGTCTGGTCTGGCTACAGTACCTCCTCCGTCCCCACTGGGACCAGGTTTGGTCTGGCTACTGGGACCAGGTCTGGTCTGGCTACAGTACCTCCTCCGTCCCCACTGGGAAGAGGTCTGGTCTGGCTGCAGTACCTCCTCCGTCCCCACTGGGACCAGGTTTGGTCTGGCTACTGGGACCAGGTCTGTTCTGGCTACAGTACCTCCTCCGTCCCCACTGGGAAGAGGTCTGGTCTGGCTGCAGTACCTCCTCCGTCCACACAGGGACCAGGTTTGGTCTGGCAACAGAACCTTCTCCGTCCATACTGGGACCAGGTCTGGTCTGGCTACACTACCTCCTCCATCCCCACTGGGACCAGGTCTGGTCAGGTTACAGTACCTCCTCCGTCCCCACTGGGAACAGGTCTGGTCTGGCTACAGTATCTCCTCCGGCCCCACAGGGGCCAGGTTTGGTCTAGCTACAGTACCTCCTCCATCCCCACTGGGACCAGGTTTGGTCTGGCTACAGTACCTCCTCTGTCCACACTGGGTCCAGGTCTGGTCTGGCTACAGTACCTCCTCTATCCCCACTGAGACCAGGTCGGGTCTGGCTACAGTACCTCCTCCGTCCCCACTGGGACCAGGTCTGTTCTGGCTACAGTACCTCCTCCGTCGCAACAGGGACCAGGTTTGGTCTGGCTACAGTACCTCCTCCGTCCGCACTGGGACCAGGTTTGATCTGGCTACAGTACCTCCTCCGTCCACACGGGGACCAGGTTTGGTCTGGCTACAGTACCTCCTCCGTCCACACGGGGACCAGGTTTGGTCTGGCTACAGTACCACCTCCGTCCACACAGGGAGCAGGTCTGGTCTGGCTACAGTACCTCCTCTATCCCCACTGAGACCAGGTCGGGTCTGGCTACAGTACCTCCTCCGTCCCCACTGGGACCAGGTCTGTTCTGGCTACAGTACCTCCTCTGTCGCCACTGGGACCAGGTTTGGTCTGGCTACAGTACCTCCTCCGTCCCCACTGGGTCCAGGTCTGGTCTGGCTACAGTACCTCCTCCGTCCACACGGGGACCAGGTTTGGTCTGGCTACAGTACCTCCTCCGTCCACACAGGGAGCAGGTCTGGTCTGTCTACAGTACCTCCTCCATCCACACTGGGACCAGGTCTGGTCTGGCTACAGTACCTTCTCCTTCCCCACTGGGACCAGGTCTGGTCAGGTTACAGTACCTCCTCCGTCCCCACTGGGACAAGGTTTGGTCTGGCTACTGGGACCAGGTCTGTTCTGGCTACAGTACCTCCTCCGTCCCCACTGGGAAGAGGTCTGGTCTGGCTACAGTATCTCCTCCGGCCCCACAGGGGCCAGGTTTGGTCTAGCTACAGTACCTCCTCCATCCCCACTGGGACCAGGTTTGGTCTGGCTACAGTACCTCCTCCGTCCCCACTGGGAAGAGGTCTGGTCTGGCTACAGTATCTCCTCCGGCCCCACAGGGGCCAGGTTTGGTCTAGCTACAGTACCTCCTCCATCCCCACTGGGACCAGGTTTGGTCTGGCTACAGTACCTCCTCTGTCCACACTGGGTCCAGGTCTGGTCTGGCTACAGTACCTCCTCTATCCCCACTGAGACCAGGTCGGGTCTGGCTACAGTACCTCCTCCGTCCCCACTGGGACCAGGTCTGTTCTGGCTACAGTACCTCCTCCGTCACAACAGGGACCAGGTTTGGTCTGGCTACAGTACCTCCTCCGTCCGCACTGGGACCAGGTTTGATCTGGCTACAGTACCTCCTCCGTCCACACGGGGACCAGGTTTGGTCTGGCTACAGTACCTCCTCCGTCCACACGGGGACCAGGTTTGGTCTGGCTACAGTACCACCTCCGTCCACACAGGGAGCAGGTCTGGTCTGGCTACAGTACCTCCTCTATCCCCACTGAGACCAGGTCGGGTCTGGCTACAGTACCTCCTCCGTCCCCACTGGGACCAGGTCTGTTCTGGCTACAGTACCTCCTCCGTCCCCACTGGGTCCAGGTCTGGTCTGGCTACAGTACCTCCTCCGTCCACACGGGGACCAGGTTTGGTCTGGCTACAGTACCTCCTCCGTCCACACAGGGAGCAGGTCTGGTCTGTCTACAGTACCTCCTCCATCCACACTGGGACCAGGTCTGGTCTGGCTACAGTACCTTCTCCTTCCCCACTGGGACCAGGTCTGGTCAGGTTACAGTACCTCCTCCGTCCCCACTTCGACTAGGTCTGGTCTGGCTACAG